>NC_091119.1:117751960-117976960 GCF_040183065.1 Periplaneta americana
TATCTATCTATCTATCTATCTATCTATCTATCTATCTATCTATCTATCTATCTAATCTATCTATCTATCTATCTATCTATCTATCTAATCTATCTATCTATCTATCTAATCTATCTATCTATCTAATCTATCTATCTATCTAATCTATCTATCTATCTAATCTATCTCTCTATCTATCTATCTATCTATCTATCTATCTATCTATCTATCTATCTATCTATCTATCTATCTATCTATCTATCTATCTATCTATCTAATCTATCTATCTATCTATCTAATCTATCTATCTATCTATCTAATCTATCTATCTATCTAATCTATCTATCTATCTATCTAATCTATCTATCTAATCTATCTATCTATCTATCTAATCTATCTATCTATCTATCTATCTATCTATCTATCTATCTATCTATCTAATCTATCTATCTATCTATCTATCTAATCTATCTATCTATCTATCTATCTATCTATCTAATCTATCTATCTATCTATCTATCTAATCTATCTATCTATCTATCTATCTAATCTATCTATCTATCTATCTATCTAATCTATCTATCTATCTATCTATCTATCTATCTATCTATCTAATCTATCTATCTATCTATCTATCTAATCTATCTATCTATCTATCTAATCTATCTATCTATCTATCTATCTATCTATCTATCTATCTATCTATCTATCCTATCTATCTATCTAATCTAATCTATCTATCTATCTAATCTATCTATCTATCTATCTATCTAATCTATCTATCTATCTAATCTAATCTATCTATCTATCTATCTAATCTATCTATCTAATCTATCTATCTATCTAATCTATCTATCTATCTATCTAATCTATCTATCTATCTATCTAATCTATCTATCTATCTATCTAATCTATCTATCTATCTATCTATCTATCTAATCTATCTATCTATCTATCTAATCTATCTATCTATCTATCTATCTAATCTATCTATCTATCTATCTATCTATCTATCTATCTATCTATCTATCTATCTATCTATCTATCTAATCTATCTATCTATCTATCTATCTATCTATCTATCTATCTATCTATCTATCTATCTATCTATCTATCTATCTATCTATCTATCTATCTATCTATCTATCTATCTATCTATCTAATCTATCTATCTATCTATCTATCTATCTATCTATCTATCTATCTATCTATCTATCTATCTATCTATCTATCTATCTATCTATCTATCTATCTATCTATCTATCTATCTATCTATCTATCTATCTATCTATCTATCTATCTATCTATCTATCTATCTATCTATCTATCTATCTATCTATCTATCTATCTATCTATCTATCTATCTATCTATCTATCTATCTATCTATCTATCTATCTATCTATCTATCTATCTATCTATCTATCTATCTATCTATCTAATCTATCTATCTATCTAATCTATCTATCTAATCTATCTATCTATCTATCTATCTATCTATCTATCTATCTATCTATCTATCTATCTATCTATCTATCTATCTATCTATCTATCTATCTATCTATCTATCTATCTATCTATCTATCTATCTATCTATCTATCTATCTATCTATCTATCTATCTATCTATCTATCTATCTATCTATCTATCTATCTATCTATCTATCTATCTATCTATCTATCTATCTATCTATCTATCTAATCTATCTATCTATCTATCTAAATCTAATCTATTCTATCTATCTAAATCTAATCTAATCTATCTATCTAAATCTATCTATCTATCTAAATCTAATCTAATCTATCTATCTAATCTATCTATCTAATCTATCTATCTAATCTATCTATCTAATCTATCTATCCAATCTATCTATCCATCTATCTATCTATCTATCTATCTATCTATCTATCTATCTATCTATCTATCTATCTATCTATCTATCTATCTATCTATCTATCTATCTATCTATCTATCTATCTATCTATCTATCTATCTATCTATCTATCTATCTATCTATCTATCTATCTATCTATCTATCTATCTATCTATCTATCTATCTATCTATCTATCTATGTATCTATCTATCTATCTATCTATCTATCTATCTATCTATCTATCTATCTATCTATCTATCTATCTACCTACCTACCTACCTACCTACCTACCTACCTACCTACCTACCTACCTACCTACCTACCTACCTACCTATCTATCTATCTATCTATCTATCTATCTATCTATCTATCTATCTAATCCTATCTATCTATCTATCTAATCCTATCTATCTATCTATCTAATCCTATCTATCTATCTATCTATCTATCTATCTATCTATCTATCTATCTATCTATCTATCTATCTATCTATCTATCTATCTATCTATCTATCTATCTATCTATCTAATCCTATCTATCTATCTAATCCTATCTATCTATCTAATCCTATCTATCTATCTATCTATCTATCTATCTATCTATCTATCTATCTATCTATCTATCTATCTATCTATCTATCTATCTATCTATCTATCTATCTATCTATCTATCTATCTAATCTAATCTATCTAATCTATCTATCTATCTATCTATCTATCTATCTATCTATCTATCTATCTATCTATCTATCTATCTATCTATCTATCTATCTATCTATCTATCTATCTATCTATCTATCTATCTAATCTAATCTATCTATCTATCTAATCTAATCTATCTAATCTAATCTATGTAATCTAATCTAATCTATCTAATCTAATCTATCTAATCTATCTAATCTAATCTATCTAATCTAATCTAATCTATCTATCTATCTATCTATCTACCTACCCATCCATCCATCCATCTATCTATCTAGTGAGTGTAAACACGTTAAATTTGCCTCTTTTGCTTGTACTATCACAACGAAGAGCCTCGAGTCCCGATATGTGTAGGCCTATAGTGCTTTGTTTTCGTTTTGATATGATGGTAGGGTTTCTTTGATTGTGCCGTTTTTCTCAACTATATTTGTGGCTGATGTGTGGTTATCCACCAAAAGATCGGTTTGGTGTGATTGGTCAATAGGATCTCTGATATTTGTTTAGTTTTGCCTGTCTTTTACCTTTTTCTTTTCCCTCGTCTTCTCCGTGTCCGCTGTTGTTTTAGTTTCTGTTGTTGCTGTGTTTGCTATATGCTTAATTCCTTCTTCGCTATGGACCGTGAGGTGTGTAATGTTATTACTATGCTCTATCGTTCTATCTTCGTTACTGAGCTCATGGAGATCCCCGTTGAAAGACAGCGCATGACCATATGGTGGCGGTCTGGCGGATTCCCGTGGTCTGATTTGATCGTTTCCCTCGGGGCCCATTCTTCTGTTTTTCATCTTTCTGACTGATTATTAATTTAGTATTAGTGTATTATCATTACTATTATCCTCCATGATTACTCTTTATCATACTCTATCTCATTGTCTCGAATCAGGCAGGTGAGAAATAAGTTACACGTGTTTTGATTCATCTGTATGTTCGGTTGGTTTTAAAATTCCCCTCGGATTGATTCCGAAGGGAAAGTGCCCCAGAAAACCCTATAATCGGCCAGACTCTCAATATACTGTTGTGAAAATCTGAGAGATGTTTAAACACAAATGATGGCATAGCTCGCGCAAGAAACGATTACAGAAAAGCAGTGATGACGTTCTGTCTGTTTTGACGTATGTAGGCACGCCGAGGGAGCAAGAGATGTGGGCCGATGGAAGTACTGCCTCTTCCGAGAAGATGAACAGATAGCGACTTCGCCTGTGGAAATGAAGAGCTTAGTAAGAGAAAAATTCGAAGCGAATTAAACGCGCAACATTATGTTTACGAATAAAATAATGATATTCTTCGAGGGGAACGCTCCATCACAAACGCACTTGGAACAAGACACGTATTCACATGCAGTGGAACAAACTAAAACCGTAATGTAACTATCACAATGCAGGACTGATTTGATCGATGTCGTTTCTCTTCCGACTGTACTCTTGAATATTATTCAAGTTATCTCGTGACCTTTCCTGTCGCCCGCTCTTCCTTAACGAATTGTTTCGTTTGTATTCCTGTCGTCGGTAATGCTTGCTTTCGAGACCTATAATGATAAATATAGACAGTCACTACAATAGTCTGTAGATTTACACTAGATTTTTATCACTACACGCACTGAATTTGAGTTGAAACAGTTCATTTTCTAAATAAAAAACCTGAGACTATGCCTACACAACACACTCAACTTTCTATAAAATCACTAACATCTGAGAAATGTACCGATTTTCCACTCAACTTTGCGTCCGACTGCCATGCGCTCTTTCGACTTTCTATGCAGTAAAAATATGAAACTACAGTGATTAGTAAACTCATAGTGGGCCATATCAACTGTATGATGTCACGATCTCATGAGTTTCGAGCGTCTGACGGTCTTGCTTCAACTAAGAGCATTTACTTCCCGTAGTTATAGAACTGGCAATGATGGGTTTCGTCTACAGCTATTGTATTGCTCAACGAGTTTGGTATTGCTACTCAACAACTCGGAAGGTAGGGTGGGTGGGATAAATACGAATTCCAAGAAAACTTGTTATAACCTGTTATGTAATATACATACATGACCCTATAAATGGCTGCCGTACGACGGGATCTGCTTCCCAGAACACAGGTAGTCTAATATGCTTATTACCACGGAGGAAGCGGAATTTGTTTATGAAACCTACCGTACAATACTGTACTCCAACCACGAGAAAGTCTTAGGGGAATGAGACGCAGCGGGGAGATGCTGTGAATGAATGTTGATGTCATAAGATGTCATAAGGTCACACACGTGGGTAGACGCATCTCCATTGGCTATCTCTCAAAGAACAAACGATAACATTGATACACACATATTTATACTACCCTAGTTACAAAATTAGATCACGGTTAATCTCCTGGTATTTTAATCCCTCCGTACAGGAAATAACATATGCAGGAGACGCATGTTTCTTAAACTGACGTTATGACGGTGATATTATCTATCTACTTCGCTCCAATAGATGACGCAATAGTAAGCACATTCATTTTACGGTTGGTCTCCTGGTTCGAGAAGAGTAGCTGTTTGAAGTGTCGTCCTTCCATTCGTAAACAAGTTTGATATCGCAAGAATATACTACCACTCGTTTAAATTCTGTGCTTCGCAGCAATCTGCACTCAGATTAGAGAAACTCCAGGCTAATACTCAGCATGAAATAAGAATAATTTCAATTGATGTGATTAGGCGAGTGAGTGATAAAAGGCTACATTATCGCGATATCAAGCTTGTATTAGAGCAGAAGGACGACACTTTCAACATCTACTGCCGATGCAGGCATCATTATACAGGCTAAGACTCGACCTAGCACCAGGGGCGTCTCATCCTTTGGGGCTTTCGGGGCTCAGCCCCGCATGTAAATTTGCGTAATATATTATTTCAGATATTTACGAACAACTTTCAAATATAGAGGAAGTCTCGTTCTCTTTATAGTCAAGGTTTGGACTTCATCTGCGCGGAGGAGATGCTATAGTCTTCTGTTGTGGAAGCGACAGATAAATTCGAGCCCGGAGATGCTAGATGCCAAATACAGACAGTACGAGGAGAGTATGACCCAAAGACGTTATACAGGGTTTTAAAAAATACCGGGCATAATTTCAGGTATGTATTTCCCACATGTAGACAATCAAAATAGTTCATTACAACATGTGTCCGGAAATGCTTCATTTCCGAGTTATGGCCTTCACAACATTGAAATTCACTGCTATGCACATCAACTTAACATATTAATGCAACAAGTTTGCTCTAGCATCACACCAATAAGAATTTTCTTTGCAAATCTTTCAACATTCTCTGCTTTTTTTTCTCTGTATGAAGTAAGAGAACTGATTTACTACAAGAAGTTTGTGGTCGACGACTGCCACGTCCTAGCCAGACTAGATGGAATTTTCAGAGCAGGACAACAAGCTCTGTTTATGAAAACAAACAAGCATTATTAGAATGCTTTGAATCAATTCGAAATGATGCTGGATGGGGGTTCATTGTCGATAAGAGAAGCGAGTGCATTGATCAATTATCTTGATGATGAATAATTCCTTTTTTGTTGAAAACGTTTCCCCAAATAATGCCGTTGATAGCCTAAATGTGTTTTACAACATACTGCAAAAGAAAATCACCACAGAGTTTCTGTAAAACAACATCATCTAAAGTTTCGCAGCGCTATCGCTGACACAAGGGAACAGCTCACTTGAATGCAAGTGCAAGAAAAGGAAAAGGAACATAAATAAAGTAGTTTGTGCTATCGAGTGTTGTGACACTATTATCAACCAGGCTGAAGAAAGATTTGGTACTACTCAACATTTGGAATGCTTCAGCTTCGTGGATTCTGCTAAATTCATGACTTCAAATCACATTTTCCAGAAGATCTGTATAGTTGTTGTAAATATTATCCTTTCCTAGCAGAACAGAAACTGACAAGCAAACTACGGTATTCTATACGATAGTGAAGAATTTAAGGATTTACATTTCGCCAGTGCCCTGTATTTTTTTTAGAGACAATAACTTAGAGGACACGTTTTCAAAAACAGTGAAAATGTTAAATGTGGTTCTAAGAGTACGAAAGGTGTTTCAGTACGTTGAGAAGAGAGAAAACGTGTTTAAGGAACAGCATGGTACAGGACAGAATAAATGCGGTGTCAGTGCTTAACACAGAAAAAGACTACATGACCACAATTAAAGAGTTCAACAACAAGGTTATCCAGAAGTTCGCTGAACAGAAAAATAGGCAAGCGGAATTTTTATACAAGTAAAGGTAATGTAATTTTATGAACAATAATGAAATGACTTTTTTGAAGTTGGTTATTTAACGACGCTGTATCAACTACGAGGAAATGACTTTTTAGTTTTAGTACCCCACGCATGACAAACTATATTTCAAATAGCCCCGAACAAATTCTAGGCCACGAGCGCCACTGCCTGTACCCGAGAGCCAGATCTCATGCAACGGCAGCCATATACAGGGTGATTCACGAGGAAATGTAAAAAATTTAGGGTACGATATCTTAGGCCAGTTTGAGTGAAAAAGTTCATATGAACATGTGTCCGTTTTCGAACGATGGCGGAGCTAGATGCATTTTTCTGGTAAAACGTGTTGCCCCAATGTGAATCAGGCATTACCATATGCTGCTGACGTGAAACGAGGCATAAGACAAGGTCAATGTCGCAATGAATAAAGTAACATTGGAATCTGCATTGTTAACGATGTAAATAAGAGGAAGAAAACGGGTGGTGGGGCATTACAAATGTCCAATCGTCTGTCCTTGTCTGATGTAATGACACAGAACCCGTATATAACACAAATAGCCTACGCTATCAATTCATAGCAGTCCAGTCAGCTACCTACAGTACAGTAGTTATACAGGTACAGTTATCGGAAGTGTTAAGTTGTGTTTTTCAAGATGTCTTATAAATTTTCGACTACAGAATACGCCGATATTGTGTATGTTTATGGTTTGTGTGATGGAAGTTCCTTGCGTGCCGTCGCTGAATATGAACGACACTTTCCAAACAGAAGGGTACCATATCGAAGAGTACTTACTGTCTATGGGGTTGGATGAAAGACTTGGTATACCAAAGGAAGGGGGAACGAGAGAGGCGCTAATCGACCGTATTTTGGATGCGGCATAGAGAACAGTTACGTGCAACTCTCCCGCGCGATTCACGCCCGAGCGCAATAGTGCATTGAAGCAGAGGAGGTACCTTTGAAAATGTGCGAAAACATCGACCCCGACTCTAGAATATTAGGTACGTATGCATACATGAATATAAACTTTAAATTTGTCCATTATCTGTCTCTAAATGCGAGTTAGTAAAATGGAATCTTAGAAGTTTTTGTGAAATCAAAGAGCCATATCTCCGTAACCGTTCGGAAATGAACCTATAGTCATATGAACTTTTTGACTCAGAATGACTTCAGAATTCACATCCTAAATTTTTTACCTTTCCTCGTGACTCACCCTGCATATTAAGCATGCTAAAATACACTTTACCTTAACACGCTTTTCTTCGGAGGAAGAATTCAGGGATCCCGTGTCAGATATATAGCACAAAGAAAGCCTGGCTTCAAGATATATCATGTTAGTGGTAATTTCCTCGACAATATTTCCAATTTTGAGAGATTTTTCAGGACGTTACAGAATGAAAAGGTCTCCGTTTTTCGAATAATGAAAAATAAAAAACCCAGTTTCGGACATTGTTATGAAGGTTTTGAATGCTTCTACAGTGGGAAACTTAGGAAAGGCAACAATTTGTTATCAGCATTAGATATCTAACGTTAAATAAGGTAGTCCTAATGATCTCAATCAATCATGTCATGTGGATTAATGACAATATTGCATCTCTTTCGTTTTCTTTCTGTTATTATTCTGTTGCGAATAACTTTTGTAGTTGAAGAAATCGTGAACTATAAAACTACACTTTTTATTCGAAAGATAGGACATGACAGTTAAAAAACTTTAAATTATGTATTATTCAATGATGTTGGCACCTGCCGAGATCATATCAGCGTCGCCGGTGTGCTGGAATTTTGTCTGCAGGAGTTCTTTTACATGCCAGTAAATCTACTGACATGAGCATGTCGCATTTAAGCACATTGAAAGGTCATCGACCTGTGTCGGGATCGAACCTGCAACCTCGAGCACCCATGACAGTTAAGCGGCCATACATGGAACTACAGCGTCACGTTTCCAAATAAGGGCGACCACGCGATAAGCCGATGTGAGCTACCAGTTGACGTTAAAACATTTATTGATAACACTAGTCAACAAATTTTTAACTTTGAAAATTGTGCCGAAATGAAACATTATTACTATCCACATATCTGCCATGCTGAATCCAAAAATGGAACCCATTTTTCGGCAGTACCCTCAGCTTTTCAATTATTACCCTTATTACACTTCTGAAAAGTTCGATACTAACTAAGCAGCTCCACATTTTTAATATCTAATGCAGAATGCATAAACATAGTCTTCCACTATTATAGTGGTGTTGGTACTAAAAATAAAGTATCCTTCATGTTATAATAATGTAAATGGCTACTTACATTTACACGTAGTGGAAGGCAGGAGTCACTTTAAAACACATTTTTTGTGCGTTTTGTAGTATTCTCTCTTTGTACGAACCAGCAGTAATCACTCATCATAGATGGATCCCATCTCCCATTATAACGCTGTTTCATCTGTAAAATGTCTTGGTAAAAGCATTCCCCTTGTTCGTCACTCACTGCACCCAAGGTTTTAGGGAAAAAATCTAAATGAGAATGCAGGAAGTGAATTTAAGAGACATCCTGCATCTCAAATTCTTATAATTTTGAAGGAGACTCTGAACTAGTTCATCATTACTTTCTTTCTTCTTGTTGCCGAGGAACCCCATTCACAGCGCTTTTAAATGACTCCTATGCTGCAAGTTCGTTTGGAGTTCATTTTTTTTTTCTAAAAAAATATTGGTCACCCATCACTTTTTAAATCTGAGGTCCAATGAATATTCCTGCTTTTAATTTTGCATCACTCAAGCCAGGGGCATTCTTCGTAGATATTTGAAGCCTTCGCCTGTTGTGTCCATACCTTTCACAAAGTTCTTCATGTGCCCTAATTTAATGTGTAAAGGAGGGAGATATATTTTTTGTGAGTCCAGTAAAAGTTTAAATTTTAAATTATGTTTCCCAGGATTTAAATCTTCTTTTCTTGGCCATTCCTTGACTATACTGTATAGTGATGTTGAGTATCTCGGCTGTCCCAAAGGCACAGAAAAGGGATATTTAGTGAATCCACTCTGCATTCCAAGTAGAAGACTTTAAGATCCCGCAACTGTGCCAACAATAGTTTTTATATTTTAATGGCTTCAAGAATACGACGCATGTTTTCGTATGTTTCTTTCATTGCTACACTGTACGCTACAGATATATAAGAAAGTTTATTGCCATTGTGTAACAAGACGGCTTTAAGACTAATTTTAGAAGCATCTATAAATAACCGCCTCTCTTCAGCATTATGTATAATACCTAGTTTTAATCGGTCCATTTACATCGCTGCATGCACAAACTCCAGAATCTCTAATTATGAAAAATAGTAATAAATCCTTATTTGTTTCTAAACACTGAAACATTAGTATCTTTATCCAGCACCTTCCATTCCTGAAGGCGAGATCCTAGAAGCTCAGCCAGCTATTTAGTTAAGTACAAATCATGTACCAGATCGCTGAGTTCCACCTATGTTATTAATTGTGGCTTTTCTTCTCATCTGTAATGTAGACGTCATCCCTTGATGTAGAGGGCTGCACATCATCAGATGACGTTATGTCAGATTCCGATTCTTCTTGCCATGTAGAAGGTGGAATGGGAACAGGTAAATTTTCTCCATGGGGTATTGGTCTTATAGCTGACGGGAGATTAGGATACTGAATGAGTCTCTTATTTTTTTTTTAATCCAGTAACATTGGTTAAGCAGAAATAACAGTCATCTTCGTGATTTTTTTTTGTTCACGCTATGCCATTGGTTCGGATTTTTTTTTCAACTACGCCTTTGCTTCTTTATTTCATTTCACACAGAACAGCTCACACTAACAAAACCTCTACACCCGAACTGAATAAAGTACAGACTGACTGTCTCTGTTTTCATTACCAGGCACTCTGTAAGTCTATCTTCTCTTTCAAGTACCAACAAACCATGATTCAGATGTGTCAAGTGAAGAGGGACTTGATATAATGAATAGAAATCAAAGAAGCGCTACATATATACTAGGTCTTGAAAAATGTGTATAAATTCTATATTTACAATGCTAAATTATTGAAATTTATTTCATGTGTACCTTGTTAAATGGCAATACGTATGCATACATGAAAATTAAACGTAGGCACCTGTGGTTTCCACCAATTTCCTCAAGCGGCCGGTAATGGAATCCAAAGTCTTCTGGAGGAAGTTGCATGGGGCATTGGTGATAATGCCCCGAATCCGTGTTCCAATTCTTTACCGTCTCTGGACGGATTGTGGCATTCCTTCCTTTCTCCGTATGCCATGCCACTATTTCTGAACGAGAACAACGTGCAGCAATCTGCGCTCGCTCGCGAACAAACACATTGTCGACCATCTTTGTTATTGTTACGCGAACCGCCCCTCACGGCCACTATCTATACTACGGACGCTCAAAATTCCAAACCCTATTTAATGATCTATATGTACACACTATTTTCATTATAGTTCCATCAATATTAAAAATTCTACAGCTAATTAATAATACCTAGTTACTTCCCGCCCGCACTGTATTTATGGCTATTCATAAAATATAACATTGTTGTAGTGCTCAGAAACCTGACGTGATGGAAACAATCCGATTACATATTCGTAATCAGCGCATCAGACTTGGTATTAATAATCAGCATTCTGTTTGTCGGCACAAAAAAATAATGTTGACATGTGAATTAACGCGAAGATATACAAGAATACAAAGATCGACAGAAAATGAAACAAGAAACATATTAATACCCGACATTGTGTGCACAACAAATGGCGCCAAGACAGCTATTGAGAACTGTAAGTAACTCAGTCATTGTTACCATAGCAACAGGCCACAGTATACTCACAGTATAAAGAAGATCTTCTTTATACTGTGGTATACTGTGAACAGGATTCCATTGCTATGTGATATTCAGTTGTTTTTCCGATCGCAGCGCTAATGTCATGTCCCATCTTTATATACTGTATATAAAGTATACTACATTTACGTATTCCTATCAACCGCAACCATTAAGAAGTTTTTCATGTGATGATGCTACCTGTCAGATAGTATGAGCTCCTTAAGAATTGGTGCCTTTTTGAGTAGAGCCTTGGCTGTATCGGTTGTCAAACCCTTGCCGTCGAAGCGAAGTCTTCGCCACAGGACGGGACTTTGTGCTAATTCGTACCACAGTTTGCAGACAAGCGCCACCGATGCGCTCAGCTCTCGCACGTCCAGGTACGAGAAAATGAGTATCAATAACTCGTTGGGCAGTCTGTCGATATTGTAGTTACATCTACTACGCAGCCACCTCTCAGTGGACCTAGTCGTCCTCTGATATTTTATACGTTTCATCTGCAACACATTTCACAACTTCTGTATAAGCAGTTTTATCTCAAACAAGTATCGTAATCTTAAAGCTGTGGAGCAAGAAACGATAGGGACACAGCCTAATTGAGAATGAAAAGTCTAACATATAATGAGAAGCTTGTTTTCTAAAGGTACCAAATCCATAATTTTCGAAAAATGAGCTAAATGTGGCAGTACATACCTTCTAGGTTCCAGAATCTTAAGATGAAATCATTTTTGTCAGAAATTACCTAATCGCATGTATAGAGGTCGTCTAAGTTTACATTTTACAGCGAAACATGTCATATCCTTTTCCGCTTTCATAGCGTAAACTCATAAGTATCAACTCCTCTTCCAATAATGTGCCTGTGTGCTATTACGTCAAGAACGCAGTCACTGTAGAGGTTCAATATAGTCATGTTCTTACATTATCAGTAAGTAATGACTACCTTGAACGTGTTATTCTGTGTAACTTTTTGTGCCTCTAGTTGTATCTGTTTATGGTGAACTCTTGAAATGGATTCTGATATAGGTACAGGGTGATTCACGAGTTACCGCTACTTACGGAGCATATTCCCGAAGACATTTTGAGCAAAAAAGTCATAAACATGGGTTCTGTTCTCAATATTTTCAGAGTTACATTAATTTAAAGTTGTTAAAAATACCTTTTTTCTTTGGTTTTTAGGGTAAAAGAATATTGCAATTAGAGAATGAACTATTCAGAAGTATAATTTCTTTAACTGGCTAGTATTCTGAGCCTAAAAGTGTGTTCTTAATTCCATAGTTGCTTCGTACATTTTTTTTTTCAATTTTTAACTACAAGATTACATTTTTCTTACTCAGTTATCAGAAAAATTGTTACAAATCACGTTAATCTTGTGAACTCTTTAAGACTGTATATTAGGATACAAAATTGAACTGTAAAGAATCAAGTTGCTATAAGTCGTGTGGATCGGATGATGTGAATGCAGAACTCCTAAAATATAGTGGTATCATATGAAGAGTTCGCGGGAAAAACGATGAATGTCACATTTCTGTTAAGGATTAGATAATGATCTAATTGAGTCTATAACTGCAAGATGTAGTGATGTTTCTATAGAAAATAAAGGCAAGGATTACTGTATTCATGGTGATAATTCTCCTTTTTACCATTTTTCATAAGAACAACATTAAATTTCGCAGTGATCCATTGAATTAGATAATGACATCAACCTTAACAAAACTGTGACATTCATCGTTTTTCCCGCGAACTATTCATATGTAAAAATTCCACCTAAGCTAATTATTATTTTTAAAAAATGTTGAAAAAATTGCCAAATCCCCGATTCTTGGTCAACAGCTTTAATTAAAAACATATTTATAGAAGGAGAAAACTATAGAGGGATAAGTCTCATGAACACAGGATATAAACTATATGCAAAAGTAATAAGCAATAGAATAATAAATATTGCACAGTGTATTTGCAGAACAGCAGAGCGACGCGTGCACAGACATATTTCTTATTAAACAGATAATAGAACGAAGGAGAGAAAAAAATTAGAACATATTATGGCTTTCATATATTACGACAAAGCATCTGATAGAATGGCTAGATCGAAATTGTGGCAAATATTAGAAAAAGAAGGCTACCCAGCACATTTAATTTCGGTTATAAGGAGCTTATATAGGAATACAAATGTAATAATAGAAATTGAAAATAAAAGAAGTAAGCAGATTTTAACAAATGTATGTCTTAGGCACGGATGCAGCCTTTCGCTCACTCTTTTTACTATATTTATTAACGACATTTTTAAGAAATGGATTATTTTAGTAGATCCAGGAATTAAATTATCAGCTTATATTTATATAAATTCTCTTCTGTTTACGGATGATCAAATAATAATCCAAGAAAATGAAAATAATTTACAAAAGTCCATATATCTTTTAAATAATTTATAATAAATCCTATAATTTTTAAATTTCAATTAAAAAACGAATTATAGTCTTTAAAGGAAAAAATTCGGTTAGATCCAAGACTATAATAGAAAATGAAATATTGAAACAAGCGTCTTATTTGAGATATCTTGGCTGTGAAATAAGTTTTATATATGACAGAGACATTGAATATAAATTTCACCATATCAGAAATTTTAGAAATAAAATTAGGAAGGAGACTAAAATGAAATTTTATGAGGTGATGGCATTACCCACAATACTTCATGGCAGCGAAACGAGTACTTACTCAAAGACAAATAAGTAAAATTCAAACGGCAGAAATGAGATTCCTCGTAAGTACAAGGTGAGGCAAAAATATCTCCCCATATTCAACTGCACATAAAATGGAAAATATTGGAGTCAAATATCAAACAGTAATATAAATTTATTCCTTATGGTATGCCATTTTATCCCTCAGTTCAGTTCCGCACACACCTTCAGACTCCACGTCAAGGAGGTGTTCCTAGCCGCAAAGTCATAAAATTGTGGATTACGTCATTTCGGAATATGACCTCAGCACTAAAACAGAAACCACCATTTTCACTTTCAAAAAGGTGTGGGCCAATAATCCCTATCTGTGCGACACCTTCCAGACAGTGACGCGTTCAGTATGAAGTGCAGTGGCGTAGCGTCAATGTAAGCTAAAAAGCTCAGCTTCCCAAGTTAATAATTTCATAATAAACCTGCAGTTTATGGACAAAATTATTTATTAATTTTAATAGAATTTATATTTACGCTTTAAATATTGTGATGCGGCAGCTCAGGATGATTTGTGATGCAGCAGTAAACAAGAAGCCTGCACACACCAGCTTCCAAGCAGTCTGGTTTCTTACACTCATTCTTCTGTGTAACCCAACCCGCAGATTTTCCATCCCTTTCTAACTAAACTACACTGGTCGCAAGGCTCGTAAGAAGCTAGCTTTGACATTGAAAATAAGTAGTTTCCGAGTTATCCCTTTTCGTCAGTTGTGTTCAGTTAAAGTGTTAGTGTGCATTGTGGCTGATATAATAAATAATGAGTGAAATAACAGTTCCTGACACCAATTTACTTTAATTTTTTAGGACAATTCTATTATTTTAGGTTACGAACAAAAGTGTGATCTAAAAAACAAATGACAGACTCTCTTGCTGTTAATGAAGGACACACTCAAAATACAGACGCATACTTACGTAATGATACTAATATTGTATCTATTGACAGTTAATATTGTGATTTATCTAAGTATGACAGGGAGTGAGCGAATGTTATACGTATACGTGTCTATTTGTTAGAGATATGTGTAAACCGTGAATCATATTTTACTACGTACCATTTGAGGTCATGCCTTATTGGTGTTACGAGGTTCCAACTAATCTTCGACTGCTGACTTGACATTGACTACTATTTATTTTAAAAATTTATATTTTTGTAATACGCTTTCTCATATTGCATAAAGACAACTTGAGTTAGCTTCCCCTGCTCAAAATTTCATGCTACGCCACTGATGAAGTGGTCGCATGTAGATCTCTTTCGGATTTTCCTCCCCCCAGTACCGGAAGTTCTGTTTACCGGACAAATGAAAATGTGCTTCGTCTGACATTAACAGAACAATATTGTTGGACAGGATTTCAGACAATTTTCCACATCACAATCTTTAAGTTCGTGGACCATTACCATTCTGTATGGATGAAAGTTAAGATCCTGTTGCAAATTTCTCCTAAGGTTGCGATTACTTAATTGAAAAGCTGCTGCATGTTTTCTCGCCGAACGTTGTGGGCTCCTTACGAATGCTTGGCGCACAATTGCAATGTTTTTTGTGGAGATCGCACTGATCTTGGTTTCTGTTTTAGTGCTGAAGCCGTATTCCGAAATGACGCAATCCACAATTTTATAGTATTGCGGCTAGGAACACGTCCTAGATGTGAAATCTAAAAGTGTGTGCGGAAATGAACTGTATTCTATACTAATAATAAATCTGTAGCCGAAATTTTTCTGGTAATTTTCGATTTTCCAAAAATAATTGGTCCTAACATATAATTAACCACCCTGAAACCGAAAATCGCTTTTTTGAAATTTTTGTTTGTATGTCTGTCTGTATGTATGTATGTATGTTTGTTACCTTTTCACGCGGTAATGGCTGAACGGATTTCAATGAAAATTGGAATATAAATTAAGTTCGTTGTAACTTAGATTTTAGGCTATATGGCATTCAAAATACATTATTTAAAAGGGGGTTATAAGGGGGGCCTGAATTAAATAAATCGAAATATCTCGCTTATTATTGATTTTTGTGAAAAATGTTACATAACAAAAGTTTCTTTAAAAATAATTTGCGATAAGTTTTATTCCTTGAAAAATTTTGATAGGACTGATATTTAATGAGATAAATGAGTTTTAAAATTAAAATAACTGCCATCTAAGGCCCTGTAATGAACTAAAAAACAAATGACTTCGTCTATAAAGGGCCTTGGACAGCAACAATCGAAAGCTATGAAAGATGGCCTACAGAGAATGTTTCTGTGTTTGCATGAAGTAATATCGGAAGCTAAATTAACTATTTGTATAATTAATTATCATTTCACCATTGGAAAGTGTAGTTTCTCTAGATGGACATAATGCTATAATGTTATTACAGTAACTTCTGATATAATATAATCTAGCATAATATAATATAATATAATATAATATAATATAATATAATATAATATAATATAATATAATATAATATAATATAATATAATATAATATAATATAATATAATATAATATAATATAATATATTATATTATATTATATTATATTATATTATATTATATTATATTATATAATTTAAGTTATTTGAAGGGTTCACAACCATAGCTGGCCAAGCGCCATTTACTGAATACGTAGAAAACAAGGGTTAAAATGAAGTTATTACCATAATTCAATGGAAACCTATAATAAGTAAAATAAAATATACACATTAAATCTAAATGATGTCAATCTTCATTAAACTATGGTTGCATGTAATAAAAATTAAGAAACAGGTTAAAGGAATTGTCATTGCACCAAATGAGTGTCTCTGGACCAAAATGATCGCATTTTAATTATTTGGATGCAATTTAAATTAAGTAACGTATTAAACGATTTATCCTTCTATCAAACACGAATGTTCCCTGGATCAAACATCCTATTTTAATTATGTAATTACTTTATATTTATTTCTAACGGGTGCAGCGGAGCGCACGGGTACGGCTAGTAAGGAATAAATGTATATCACTGTTTGATATTTCACTTCAATATTTTCCATTTTATGTGTAGTTGAAAAAGGGGAAACATTTCTGCCTCACATGGCCTTCTATGCCCAAGGTTGCGGATTCGATCCCGGGCCAGGTCGATGGTATTTAAGTGTGCTTAAATGCGACAGGCTCATGTCAGTAGATTTACTGGTAGGCTATGTAAAAGAACTCCTGCGGGACAAAATTCCGGCGACGCTGATATAATCTCTGCAGTTGCGAGCGTCGTTAAATAAAACATAACATTTAACATTTTCTGCCTCACCTTATATTAAAGGCTGTACAAGATTGGACAGAATAACGAATGATGAAAGAAGAGAAGAATTGAATAGTGTATCATTTGGTAATAAAATAATAGATAATAAGACGAAACTGGACTAAACATTTATTAAGAATGGAAGACAATAGACTTCCTAAAGTAGCCTTAAACTATATGCCGAGGGGAAGAAGAGATCGAGGACGACCCAGGAAACGCTGGAGACAATAATATGGTGTAGGTATATTAGCAGGAATTAGCATTGTACTACCCTTTTCAGCTCACGTTACCGGTGGAGTCTTCCTGAACTAACTGTTGCGTCATACACTGTACAGTCGCCATAGAATAATAGTCTATTATTCTACGTACGATGCCTGGTTATATCAGAGTGCATAGACTACAGCAGAGTTACGTATTTACAATCCGTTGAAGCATTTTAATATTGCATTAATGATTTATTTAGTTGTAATATAATTGAATATACTGTGAATTGAATCAAGTTGTTTAGTTTTTATATAACCGAATCCTTCCATGATTACTAGTAAACCTTGAAGTTTTATATTTAACTTCGTGTGATTGGAAGATTTAAATTCTGCCATGTTAAAAATCACTCACTAAACTGCACAATTGCACTGCAAACGTTAGCACGTAATGAAACTGCTTCTCTACTCTGCATATTGGTGCAATGTAGTTACGAAAGTCATCCATACACAGGTGCGGATATACTGTGAGTTGTTATATGAATAGAGTATAGTATACACAGCAGACAACTAGTGCAACAGGGCCGAGATGGCTGCACACAAAATGAAATCTGTGGTATGGTACGAACTTCCTAGCTCTAATTATAACGATTTTTTTCTTACGAGTTTTTGTTTCCGTATGGATCAGTAGAGATGAAGTTCGCACAACAAACCTATGAAGTAAACTACGTCTGTATTATCGGTGTAGATTTGAAATAGTTTTTATATATTATAATCTTGTGCCTGTTCACTATTTAGTTCATATTACATTTCACAGGGTTTCGAATATGCAGGATATTTTCAAGGACACTTCAGTTTTAATTCAACCCTTTTATTTTTACCAACAACTGATCGCATAGAATGTGAAGTTATTTCATAACTATAGTCTTGCGTTCGGTTATTTTGAATGCAAGTTAGGTGTACGTACTACATCGATCATGTAGATTAGTATGGAGAGGTACTAGTTACAATTCAACAGGTCACGCTTCAGTGAACCAGGGAGTCGTCCCTCATACACCGGTACAATGTATCTACATCTGTGTATGTAAGTCGGTGAACAACAGGATTTAATATAATTTTTACTAGGGATGGACTAAACTAAAAAAACAGGAGCCAGCCCCTTTACTTTAGGAGCCATCACATTTCGTTCAGCGTCTAGACATACAATGAGAAGTCGGCCTGGGTAGCGTAATCGGTATAGCGCTGGCCTTCTGTACTCGAAGTTGCCGGTTTGATCCCGGCCCAGGCCGATGGCATTAAGTGTGCTTAAATGCGGCAGGCTCATGTCAGTAGCTTTACTGGCATGTAAAAGAACTGCGGAACAAAATTCCGGCACACCAGCGACGCTGATATAACCTCGGTAGTTGTGAGAGTCGTTAAATAAACCATTATTATTACAATGAGGAAACCATTCGAGCTAAGATAAAGGTACATTTAGGCCTACTGAAATATATTAAACAATATTAAATATATATATGCATTGGAAACACACGCTCTCAAAGACACTCTGAAGCTATGTAGGACAATATCGCGAGATGTGTAACAAATGTAACGATATTAATGTACATTCGAATTTCTTCCTACAACCGATCTGATTAACATTATGTATTAGTCGTAGTAACATAAAAGAAATCGAAATCTTAAAAAAATTTTGAACTCAAATAATTCAGGTGCCACATAGGCTACAATTTTTAGTCGCCATGGCTACCTGGCGCCCGGAATTTGTCTACTCCTGATTTTTACAATAAGTAAAACGCATCTAGTTAGTTCTAATTGAAGTTTGGAATTAACAAATTAAAATTATAAATTTCAGCACAAACTTAAAAATAACACACATTATGAGGGCGTGCTTTACGAGTCTCTACACATTAAAATCAATGACTGTAAACAAAGTGTTTCAAAAGAACAATTTTTCTTTCTTTCTGATAAAATACATAAAGGTAGTATGCATAAAGCTGTAGTATTACTTTTTGCTTTGACTATAGAAGATACTTGAAGTAGAAGTATACACTTTGTTTTGTATGCATAAACCTGGTACTGCTGCTGCTACTACTACGACGACGAAGTATTTACTACGTGACGGTGGTATAAACTATCAATTATATTAGATAATATCGATTATAGTAGTACTTATTATTTTTTATTTTAGTAGGTTATTTTACGACGCTTTATCAACATTTATTTAGCGTCTGAATGAGATGAAGGTGATAATGCCGATGAAATGAGTCCGGGGTCCAGCACCGAAAGTTACCCAGCATTTGCTCATATTGGCTTGAGGGAAAATCCCGGAAAAACCATCAACCAGGTAACTTGCCCCAACCGGGAATCGAATCCGGGCCACCTGGTTTCGCGGCCAGACGCGCTAACAGTTACTCCAGAGGTGTAGTAGTAGTATATTATATTTATTTAACCTGGTAGATATTATTTATACTACTTCGAGTTTATCCGTGAAGACTCATTAGTTTTCGCCTTCCATGCATTTCTGTTAATTTCTTGGTGGAAAAATTGATTGTTGTCCTCAAAATTGGGTTAGTTTAACAAGAAAATGGACAATTACGACGAAGTGAGAAGTGTAGAAGAGAGAGAATGAGAACTACTGTTTGTTAATCTACTGAAAGAATACCCAGATTATTAAACAAGTCGCAAACTCCTGCCGCAAAAAGTGATAAAGAAAAACCCATCCAGGCTATGTAAGTTGAGGTAGAAGTTTACAGCAGGAGGGGAAAAACTACGAAAAGCAAATTATGAAGAAAATAAATAACATGAAAAGTAAAGTAAAGTGAAAATCAGACAAATCAGACAGGCCCAAAATGTTAGTCATTTAATTTACATATAATCTAAAATATTGTATGCACACGAGATTTGTCATGTAAATTTAATGTAATATAATAGTACATTATGCAACGAGTCTATAATGATAGTAATTAAGACGCAAGTATGTTTGTTTATGAAACGAGCGCAAGCGAGTTTCATAATTTTCATACGAGCGTCTTAATTACCATTATAGGCAAGTTTCATACGACTTTTTATGCTCGACCATATTTCTAACTAGAAATTATTCAGAAGTATTAATTTTATTTGTAACTGACAGAAGATCGGAAGTGACCTTGTTCATAGCTCTTAAATTGTGAGATGTGCGCAGACGCGAAAGTATTGATTTTTTTTTTTCCGAGGAACAATTATGTCATTGACCTTGATGTAATGTAACATGAACTAATTTTGACATAACCTGGAAATTGATTTAGAATTGAAAAACGAGATGACAAATTGAATTTATTTGAATATTATTTACAATTAACGCTAATTATTATAGTAACAGAACATAACCTTCTGCGACAGTATTGGATTTCCAGCCTCCGTGACGTTTCCCTCGTTGTCTTTCGATTGCATATCCGAGCATAATCGAAAACCTGAACTTTAATGAATAGGTGTACTTTAATGATATGCATTAAAGGATTGCTACCAGGTGTATAATTACTACATTTCGACATGGTCGAGCATAAACATATCATTGAATCATTTTGATAAAATATATTAGTTTAAATAAGAATAACTAAAATCAACTAATAGATAGAATTCCAGTTCTCAAAATCAACATTTGCGTAGTCCATTACAAAAATTGATCATGTAACATGTTTTATTTGTAAAACCCATATAACGTCTTATAATCACGTTCTGATGGTTCTCGTCTTTCCTTGTAGGATTTTCTAGCACTAATTTGCATAAATTCTTCCATTTTAAACCGCACAAATGCTTATGCTGAGCTAATGAATTCTCAAACAGGGCAGACTACGATTTTTCTTAGTTTACACTTAGAAGTAGAAGTATCATACTTCTTGTTATTCATATAAATAGTAGTTTATACTACGAATTCAAACAAACTAAACATGACCTTCCAGATCAACTTTCTGCTACGCAGGAAATAATTTACTATGTTTTTTTTATATATAAGGACCGTAGTATTTATGGTCTAGATATTAATGTAATAATTATGTAACCAATTGTATTTAATTAGAATTAGAGTCTGGCTGGATGGAAGAAAAGGCCTACTGGCCTTAGCTCTGTCAGATTAAATAAATATATTATTATTATTATTATTATTATTATTATTATCGTTGCTTACGAGATTATACAATCTGACGCATAGCGCTTGAAATACGGGTCTGAAGTAGTTCCAGGCATAGACAAATAAATAGAAAGACCCCCAACTCAATGCATTACCTTCGACACGCTATTGACGCGACGTCGAGACACTTGGCGGCAAAACATCGGAACTACATCTCGTTACACATAGCGGCAGAATGCGGAACTACATCCCTTGTTACACGGCCCGATCGGTATTACAGGTATCCGTTATGCCAACATTAGAGCACGATCGGTACTGCAGATACCTATTATACCAACACATACTGGTATTTTTCATATCGCCAAAGGAGTGTGTAATGGTTTATCAGTTTAAATAACATGTTTAACCACAATATTTATATCACATTTTTGTTTTAACATGTGAATATAAATATAATGGTTGAACATGAAACTGAAAACCATTAACACACACCGTCATTTAACCCTTTTATTAAATTCATTTATCAAATTTGACTAATAAAAGTTTTTGCATCTTCTAGATCAAATATGTAATTGAGATACAGGATGCGAATAGGATAGGATACTTCTCTCCAAAACACCTTAAGCACTATTTTTAAATAATGTTATGTATATTGTATTGGAAGATAAAAACAAAGATTGACTTTGGAATATTGATTTCGAAGTTATTATTGGTCAGTTATATAATTATAATTTGCTCTTAATTTTTTTATGTCAAACATTAGCTTGAAAATAGTCATAAGATGTTTTGCTGTGACATAGTACAACGCACGTTCATAAACATTTATAAAACACCACTTTATTTGTTTTACACCGTCAGAGCTGAACATCTATTTTTAAAAGTAACTGCCATTAGTTTAATATATGGATATTAAAAATCTAAGTAATCAATAATCACCACTGATAAAGAATACAAAGAAAACTATTTGTCTACAACAGACATAAAATTAACTTAGACTTTTAATAAAAACACCATTAAGAAATACAAGTAAAAAAATTATTTTTCATTCTCTGATGTATAGTTGATTCAAAACACTGAACATATTAGAAAAAGTGCAATACAATTTATTAGAGATAAGTCTATACTTCGCAACATTTCCTAATTTTGAGCTGAGTGTTTGATTTGATTGTGGCCCCATTGCTCAAAATATGTTGTTGTTGTTGTATTCTAATGCCAGGGGTTTGACAAAGTCATTTGACCTCTTGCACTCCAATATTTTTCGAAGATATTATCATGGCCAGCCACTGAAGCACAGATTTTGAGGTGTTCCGAATCCATTTCTTGGTTTGAGTTGCACAGTGGGTAGTTAGGGGACTGATATATTCCAATTCTATGGAGGTGTTTGTTTGGCCAGACAGTCATGGCCTGTTGCCAATCTAAATGCAGCTACAGACGATTTTAGTGGTAAATCGGGAATTAACAGTGGATTATGATGCAGAGTGTTCCATTTTTTCCCTTGAGATTTGTGTTATCAAATTTTGTTTGTTGAAGTCTAAGTATGTAGATTTAATAAATCTTTTCACAGAGTAATACGTAGATTTAGTAACAGGTCTGTAAGGAGCAGTGCTGCCCTTCTTTGCTAAAGCATCAGCATTCTCGTTTCCCAGGATTCCACAATGGGATGGTATCCACTGGAATACAATTCTTTTATTGAGTGATATTAATTGAGAGAGCATTTTAGTTATTTCTGCTGTTTGAGATGAAAGTATGTATTTAGAGACTATTGATAGAATAGCTGCTTTGGAGTCTGATAATATAACTGCATTCTTAAATTTATTGATGTGGCATAGAAGATTCCTGAGACTTTTACTTATTACAATGATTTCTCCGTCAAAACTTGTTGTTCCACATCCAAGAGATCTATAAAGTGAGAAGAGACAAAAAATTGTACCATATTTACTCTCTTCTTAGCTGATGTTATACGACAAGCATTCCATTATAAAAAATTTAGTTGCTTCTGTACCATTAAAGTAGTCCCGCCCAGAAATCCGATTGGGGGACTATTTTGCTGCATAGAATTGGAATATATCAGTCTCCTAACTGTCCATTGTGCTACTCAAACCAAGAAATGGATTCGGAACACCTCAAAATCTGTGCTTCAGTGACTGACCATGACAATAATTTTGAAAAATACTGGAGTGCAAGAGGTCAAATGACTTTATTGTCAAATGGCTGGCATTAGAAAAAATCAACATATTTACTCTGGTCATGATAATATCTTTGAAAAATATTGGAGTGCAAGAGGTCAAATGACTTTATTGTCAAACGCCTGACATTAGAAAACAACAACATATTTACTCTCTAAAAATTCTAAATAATGCACCCAAATCTCACCAGTTGCAGAAGCTACAGATTCGTATCGCTGCCACTGGACTCCCTCCTATGCCCTATAGATGACACAACTGAAATGCTCATTGTACTAGTAATTATTATTTGTATTTATATTACAATGTAATGTTAACTTAGGGTCTTAAAGATCGTTAGATTTATCATTGCCCTATATATTACAAAAATTATATTGCTCATAATGTAGAAGTCAAGTACTCTACTTTTTTTTTCAGATGAATGAATGAATTCCCCTTATTTTCCTTCAATTAACTGAAGAAATCAACACATTAAACGAAATGAGATAACAATGATAATGATAATAATAATAATAATAATAATAATAATAATAATAATTCATTCTAGTACCGAGGTCATGGAAAGCATGGGGCTCTACCTCCATGCTCCCCAAATGCCTTCTTGGCATGTTACGGGGATACCTTTACCTTTTACCTTTAATAATAATAATTATAATAATAATAATAATAATAATAATAATGAATGAAGTCCATTACCATACACTTGTCAACAAAATTAAACACAATTTTGTTAAAAGATAAAGACAATGAATGAAGCAATTATGTTAGGTGGTGAAAAAGGTTAATGTAAGTAGGCTGGTGATGAAGTGGGTCGTAGTTCTTGAGTGGGATACCAAGCATCCCTTGATGGAATGGCCCCTCTTAGTAAGTAATATCTGAAGTCACCGTTATACTGATTACTGCGAAAATGGCTTGCACATATATAGGCCCTTCTGTAAGGATGAGGATTTTCTGCCACAGCTGCCCACATGTGGTACCTGTTACAATCAAAATTCTATTATTATCTTAAAAAAATACACAAACCAGGGTTGGTATTAATTTAAATTAATGATTTAATCATGATGTAAATAAAATAATTTTCATTTTATTTACATCAAATAATTGTTACTACTTAAATCACAGATTAAAATTATATGCACCTAACATGATTAAGATGAGAAATTAACTTCCTGAAAAAAAAAAATAATAAACGTTTTTACATATGACTGTTCTGCTGCTTCTTAAAACTATTAGCAATATATATGAGTAGCAAACTTGCATCTCTGCAATGAACAAAATATTTTCTATGGTGAAATATATTTTTCTTCCTATGAATTCATATAAAATTTCACCACAGAAAAATCTTTGTTTATTACAGACATATAATTCTAGCATTTTCTGAAGAAATGGACAGGTTTTGAAAGTTTGCTTCTCATATGTCTTTTCCCAACTCCTAATTAAGGAGCAACAGAACACATGGTACAGGTAGTCAAGTAGAGCCTACTTTCGGAATCACCACCTAATTAAAGCACAGTATGATGCTGAGGATTGAAATGAATAGTTGTAGCTCATAACAATATTCAAAGTAAAAGTTGCACAATGCCAAATGGTCTACGTATTTATTCTGAAAACACACAATGCTAAGCTCTTCTGATAAATTTATTTGTAAATATTAATCTCCCTAAATAGCTGAATTCTTTTCTAATGAATAACAAACTGAGCATAATATCTTGCCTAAGTCTAAGCTAATTATTATTATCATTAAGTGCAGGTTATTAGTGCTGTAACTCTTCATGTATTAATAATGAGGCCTATGTGTAAACATAGTAAATTATTTTTGAAGAGATGTTGTTAATTACTTAAAATAACACATTAACAAAATACACAATTATGTAGGAACTAATGCACAAATTAAGTTCAAATGAATTACAAAAGACGGCAAAAACTCATTTTAATAAACAAATATGAATTTGACAAATAATTCTCACTTAAATTTAAAAATCACCACAGTTTACCAACCCTTACTATTTACTGATGATATATAAGGATATCTTTGCATTGAGCTTATGCCAATGCCATTGCTTACCTTTTAAGCTGTGCTGCATTACTTGGCGCAGGAAACAGGAATAACCAGGTCTTCTCATTACTATCCCATTTCTGACAGTACACTGCAGCACATTCACAGTGTAAAACTCCGCCATTTGTCTTTCTATTAACTGAAACAAACCAGCAGTAGCCTAGTATCATATAGTGCATTAATAACACTACATTTCATAGAACAATTGAAGGATTGCAGTATAATCAACGTTTGTGAAATATTCCTGGAAGAATTCTATCCACGATCTATAAAAATAATAAATATCTCCGGCAATTTAACTCTTTTTATTTTATCAAAATTATTCCAGTAAATGTACTACTGTTAACTGTAAAGTCAAATTTCTAAAAATATAGCTTTTCGGGAACAACACTTCTTTACTATTGCGTTACCAAGCTAAGGTACCCCGCCATCCTTTGGTAACGCAACTGTAAAGAATTACACCGAGAACAACATATTTAGTCATATCAGATTCTGTCCCACGAATTTTAAGATGTCTGACCAACTTAACTTAGCTATATACAAAAATAAGATGTTCGTTCATACCCAAAGTGTATATTAACTCTGTTAGTTTACCTTTAAAGCTCTTGGCGTAATTGTAGTTAGACCTAATACACAGAAATCAGTTCATCATGTGGTAGTGGTAGAAGGAAGGTAATCGCGTTCTGAAGTTTATCCCTGAAAACAATTACAGATCTCAGTTTAGTAAACGTTTAAGATATGATGGAAGAATTCAGTTTAAATTAGAAAACATGACGGTGCAGTTAAACTGCATCTACACGGTTCAGTTTTTCATGCTCGTACGCACGCAGTCTGGGAAGAATATTGAAAGAATCAAGTTTAAAGCGCATGTTGAATTAAGATACATTAAGATTTTCTGTCTACAAGGTACGCCATATTAATATTAAAATACCAAAATACCATGTGATGGAGTGTAAAAACCGATTATAGTTTCACTGACCAAGTTCTGCAGCAGCGAAAGCTAAAATAATATATTATCTGTGTGCACTTCCGTTATTATTAAATACCAATCTTGCAGGCATTGCTTGAATGTGTGAAGTTGAAAGAAAAGTTGAACCGTGTAGATGTAATCTCAAACATATTTCTTTCTTACCTTTAACGTTGCGAATTATTTCTTGTTGCAGAAAAGCACCAGTAACTTCTCAATTAACTCGATCTGTTCAAATTTCTTCCTTAAGCAGCCATGTTCGTCCATTCCATAATTTATACAAGATTTAAACAAAATAGGAATGCCAACATCCAACAATTGATCAACTGAACAAATGAGGTTAATAGGTCATACACAGTACACTAATATGGCTACTTTGTCCTCGAATGAAAATGCAAAATAACTATATAGTAATAGTAATAATAATCCGAATATTATAAAACTGACACATTCTGTAAATAATGGATATTAATAATATCTGTTTAAAACTGTCATATTGGCAAAACTTATAACCAAAGAACTTTCGAAACCAAAGAGTTTTGTACTGCTAATTTTACAAACTCTGTGATCGAAATACAGCCAGCGCTGTCCTGACCACATGCGGCAAACTATGGAACATCTGTGAGCATCCAACATCTATCATTTGAGATAAACCCCCCTGGTTCCAGGACACTGGCTAAATGAAAAAGAAGTAACTTTATTCCATATTAAAAATTATAAACTTGCAAGTTCCTTTAGTCGCACAAAGTATAAAAATGGAGGCTCAGCAATATTTGTAAAAGCCACCAGTAACATATCTCATATTGAGAAAAGACAAACATACTACCTTAACCGAGAAAAGGATTTTGAACACGTAGTAACAGAAATAAAATACTCAAATTATTGTTTCACAGTAGCCTGCATTTATAGATCACCAAGTGGATCTTTGAAAACATTTCTTGAGAATCTTGAAATCCTATTGCACTCGTTAAAAAACAACAATAAAACATTAATTTTATGTGGCGATTTCAATATAGATTTTTCAGAAAACAATAGTGCAGCTTCTGATTTCAGATCACTGATTCATTCATTTAACTTAAAAGAGACTATAGATTCCCCCACACGTATAACTCCTACATCACAGACATGCCTGGATCAAATAGTTATTGATAATGATTTCTACCCATTCTCAGCAGAAAATATAAAAATGGGAATTTCAGACCATAATGCTACATTTTTACATATAAAATTAGAAGCAAATGCTGAACCTAAAGCTAGTAATAAGTCCGTCAGCTATAAAAGATCATTTAATGAGTCAAATATAGAATACTTTAAATCTATGCTCCTAAAAGAAGACTGGTCTGATGTGTTTAACAAAACAGATGTAAATGAAAAATCAGTGGAATTCATTAACACTGTAACACATTATTTCAATATCGCATTTCCAATTAAAAAAATTATTCTTTCAAACAAAATGAATAAATAAAAAAATTGGATAACGAAAGGAATCATAATTTCTTGTAAAAGGAAAAGACAATTGCACAATATATGTCAATATACAAATGATTTAAATCTCAAACTATATTATAAAACATATTGTAACATCCTAAAAAAAAGTAATCCAAAAGGCAAAATTAAATTACAATCAGGACTTCATTTTGAGAGCAGAAAATAAAAGTAAAGCAATTTGTGATGTGGTAAAAAGGGAAACCGGGAAAAAATCAGACACAGCAAAAGTCAATATTGAATTATTAAACAATGGCAGCTTAATTAAGAGTTGCTGAAGAAATTAGCTGAAGTGTTTAATAACTACTTTGCAAATGTTACGCAAACCTTAGAACCTGCACCAACAAGGAATCCACAGCCAACCCTTCAACTTACAGGGAGTAAAAGTACAATTTTTTTAAAACCAGTAACCACAGAAGAAATTCACAAAATAATGGGAAACCTAAAATGTAGCCTGGCATCTGGAATTGACGAAATCCCAGATGCAGTAATAAAAGCTTGTAATCATCTTCTAGCTCTGCCAATGACAGACATCTGTAATTTATCCTGTCACTGGTAAATTTCCAGAGATCTTTAAAGTAGCAAAAGTTTGCCCAATTTTTAAGAAGGGAGTTAAACAAAATATTGAGAACTATAGGCCTATATCCCTATTATCTGGGTTCTCGAAAGTCCTTGAAAAGGTTATGTACAACAGATTAGTCTCATTCCTAGAATATAATAATATACTGTCAAATTCTCAGTTTGGTTTTAGAAAAGGTAAAGGAATCAATAATGCTGTAATATCGTTTATTGAATCAATCCTCAATGCTAAAAACAATAAAGAACAAACCGTTGGACTTTTCCTGGACCTTAGCAAAGCATTTGACATGGTTAATCATGAAATTCTAATCTGGAAACTACAACAATTTGGCATAAGGGGATTAGCAGGGAACTGGTTCATCTCGTACTTAAGCAATAGGGAACAGGTTGTACAAATTGGCTCAGTAAAATCAAAATCCGTTCCTATGCCCCATGGTGTCCCTCAAGGCTCAATTCTTGGTCCAATATTATTTCTCCTATACATAAATGATCTCCCGTTAAATATAACTGAAGGGAAAACTGTCTTATTTGCAGATGACACAAACATAATACTGAGTGATAATAAGGAAGAGAACTTGCAAATGAAAATTAATGCAACATCAACGAAACTAGACAAATGGCTAGCAAATAATAAGCTTAAATTAAATGTAAATAAAACTGTCTATGTATCTTTCAATCAATATCCAACTGACCAGATTCACATAGTTCTTAGTAATACCATAATTAAGGAAGTAGAATGCTCTAAATTTTTAGGTATATGGATAGATTCCAGTCTAACATGGGAAAAGCATATACAACATCTAACTGAGAAGCTGAGTCGCTTATGTTATGCTTTTCGAGTCCTTGCGAAGATATCATCCATAGAACTTTTAATATCAGTCTATTTTGGATATGTTCATTCAATACTATCATATGGCATTATTACTTGGGGATCTTCACCAAAAGTGACACAAGTCCTCAAATTGCAGAAAAGAATACTCAAAATCATTAAAAATGTTCCTATTCGGACTGAAAGTATAAAAATTTTCAGAGAACTAAAAATCTTACCTGTACCCTGCATATATATTTTAGAAACAGTGTGCTTTATTCATCAAAACATAGATTCCTTTAAAACAAATTCAACATATCATGAGTATAACACCAGAACATCCCAAAACATACATCTGAATTACCACAGGCTTACCAGAAGTCTTAACAGCATATCACATAGAGGCAGCAATTTATATAATAAACTTCCACAGAAAATCAAAGAACTTAACATAAGAAAATTAAAAAAAGAGGTAAAGAACATTTTATTGACACACATGCCATTTTGCACAAATGAATATCTAAATTTAAAATTTTAGAATTTAACGTTTCTTGATACTGCCCTTGACCATTTATGTTTCAGGTAACTCACAGTTGAAGAAAAGACAGGGAAAAGCAAAAAGAGAAGATACTAGATAGAACAGTGGAGACTGAAGATCAAGCTTGTCCTATAATATTAAATTGTTAAATTTATTTAGAATTAAGTCTAATTTTGTATTATATTGTATGTTATGTCATTTTTCTTGTGTACTGACGACGCCATGAATGCTTGTAATTCTATTCGGCTAATAAAGATCTAATCTAATCTAATCTAATCTAATCTAATCTAAAACCTGCTATATAGGAGGTCCTGGTAGTTCCCTCGTAATGCCAATTCCGCCGCTCGGAGCGCTGTTCCATCCTAAATATTCATAGCAGAACATTTAAATGACATTGACATTTGGGACATTGCTTATTAAATGCTTCGTACAATATTTTATGGATAATAGATGTAATATCCAAACTTCTACGTCTCAATTATATTACAATAAAAGACTGTCATTCTTGATATTAAAAGATATTACATATTATAAACTAAGGTACTACCTTTCTGTTGTTCAATTCATACACCGTATCTTTTCGGAAATAATGAAAGAAACTTTGAACACTGTACTCTACCCTTTTCACGTATTCATTTATTATTATTATTATTATTATTATTATTATTATTATTATTATTATTATTCCAATGAATTAAGGTACTGTATTATTTTCCATTTCCCTGACTTCATAATTTAATCATTTGTAAGTGGGCCTAACTTATCCCTTTCTTTTTTAAAAATATATTGACGTTGAAGTGTTATGATTTTTAGGTACTAAAGCAGACAGCAGTCACAATACATGATTAGTACAAATGTGTTATTTTTCTTGCACACCTTGCAGCGGTGAAATAAATATCTAATAGGCCTGCTGATTAACCTGTTACTTACAATGGCTTTTAAGGAACCCGTAGGTTCATTGCCGCCCTCACATAAGCCCGCCATTGGTCTCTATCCTGTGCAAGATTAATTCAGTAGTGGGTAGTAATAGCAAATACTATGATATTTTAGTGTGTGTAAACAGTTTTTAAATTAGGAGTTAGAATTAAATTAATTAGGAAGTTAGACTGCAACATATGTGATTAGAAATGGTTTTCGAATTTGACCATTTCCCAAAACATAAACAAATATCTTAGGAATCTCAGGGACAATATTTTTTAGAATTTGCCGCCCATAGGTACATGTGCATCTGCTCTCCCCGATCCTCATTTCATTTTTAGTAATGTCTGAATCTCGCTCCCCTGAGCTGTTTTCTATCGTCACTCATGACATGTCAATTTAATGAAAACATAAAGTAAAATTTTCGGTACACCATGCAGTGATATTGTACTTTATCACAACGAATAATTGTAGTAATTATTATTTATTTATTTATTTATTACTCGTAATGTCGTAATAATATTTGATTTGGCTTAGAGGATGAGGGGAGTACGTGCTCAACGCTAAAATCGCATTGCTGCGTATGTTGTATCCTAAATAATGCAAATCGTATATATTATGTGTCAATATTCAGCAGTAATAATTAACCACTGTCGTGGAATATTTCGCCACTATAAATGATGATGGTAAATCATACTCTTTTCCTCGAATAACGCTACTGATTGTCTTAAGGCAAGACAAGCTAAGAACTATGTTAGTTTGATTTTGATGATGATGATGATGATGATGATGATGATAATAATAATAATAATAATAATAATAATAATAATAATAATAATAATAATGTCTGAAAGTAGCAGAAACCGGTAGTTCACTTTCAGCAATTATAACAAATTAGAGGGAACGAAATCTGAAGGAAAAACACGGAACTGAAAACAATCAACTTGCCCAAGTAAATGAACCATATGAACAATGTAGTTTGGAAGCAAAATTTTTAATTCAACAAATTCAGACTTTCGGGAAACAAAATTGTAAATTCCATTAAATGACGCTGAAAATCTGCATACTGATATTTAACAAGTCATCAATAAATCTCAAATAAGACTGTAACATGCTTGTTATGTTTATAATCTTCGTACTCGATCAGTAATGCAAAATTAATCAAAGAATTTTCACGATACACAATGCTTAGTAATGGGACTATTCGTCATTTAATAGGATGGCGAGGCGAACCTAGCGGCAGAAATTGTCATAACGCTCAGAGACCCTCTCTCGATCGTGCTATGCGCCAGCTTGTATAATCTCGTAAGCAACGATTATACGAAAATCTTTGCAATAGCATTTACTTCAACTTTGTGCATACCAGCCAATGTTCGTCTTTCTAATGATGGGTTCGCTACCAAATTATTCTATTGTAGCACTCATTTCCAACCACATAGTTTCGTTTTGTTTTCGTATGTTCACTGAGCAGCAAACCGGAACTAAGTAGCGTTGGATGACGTCAAGCTATATCTACGCTGTTGCGGGTTGCTACAACCAAACGCAGGACTCTATTCATAACACGAGGGTAAGTGATGTGTACGCATGGTTGTAGCAGTCGGCAATTTTCTAGATGTATACTTTTCAATGAAGTGTTTAAAATGTGGATTCTAGAGCATATAGAACGGAATATTCGCTCATATCAACATCAGACACAAGTCATAATAAAAAGTGGTCTGATCCGAAATCGACTCACTAAACAGTTTCAGATCCTCCATGTGTCTTTTAGTTTTGTAAATAACGATGCGTTTTAACTTTTATGTCTAACTTACATACGTCACATCCAGTGGCGGTTATTCAAGTGAAGTACATGAAGGCCACCTTCACCCCTTTTTTCGTGCTTTAATAAAATATATTTTATCAAGAAATTAAAATAAAATGAATTCTTCACTAAACCATATTTTGCTCTATTTTTTAATATCTTGTTCGGCTTAATCCGCTCAGTTAACGTTCACTGCAGTACTTCACACGAACCCCGCACCAGTCAGGCCACGTGGCTAGCAGACCAGCTGAAGGTCCGAATGAGGCTTTCCTTTTCGCCTTCAGTAAACACACCCGGTTGCCATGACAACGAGTTGCATATTATGAATTACCGGTCCCTTTTGCGAGGCTATTATGAGGGTCTGTGGAGCAGGCATTCATCTCCTTTCTCTATTCTTGAAAGACAGAATCCCTCTCTCGTCCAAACATTGGATCAGGGTGGCAAACTGTAATATTTTGCAACTAAATAAGAAAACATAAAATATTCTGTAAAGAAGTTAAATATTGTTTAAATTTAGTATATAACGTACATATTTTGGTATTTTTTAACGTTAGTACCTCTTGAATATTATGTTTTATATGGATTTTGAAATAATTTGAGTATCCTGTAAGAAATAAAGTTGGCATAACATTTGAAACTACGTTGTACATTTGACCCGCGCTGACCAAAGATTTCGCTTTAGGTATTCTTTGTTGTGACAAGTGCAGCGAAGTGTGAAGGTGTTACTACGTGTATTAATGCGATGAAAACATGAATCCGTTAAACGATTTAGTGTGTAATCTTTTGGAGACACCGTTCTCTCGTTGGTGCGCAGAAGATAAGCAAGATATTTTAAAATACCGCAGAACAAGTCACATTAATATAACTATGAAAAAAGTAAAAGTGGTGGTCGGTCATACAATATTCAGTTTCAAGATTCGTGGTATGCGGATTGCAACTGGTTATGTGGGAGTCACTATAACGAGAAGTTATATTGTTGGCCTTGTCTTCTTCTGGGGAACAAGAAACCCGCTTGGAATTCAACTGGATTTTGCGATTTCAGAAATGTCAATCGCGGTCTTTACAGCCATGCAGATTCAGCTGAACACATTAAATGTATTTTGCAATTAAAGGCACTGCAGTGCGGATGCACTAAAGGAAAGTTATAGGTTATACGTAAGTCAATTTAATGAAAACGTACGTTTAAATAGACTGGTAATGCACACCGCAATCGATACGGTATTGTTTCTAAGCAAGCAGGAGTTGGCTTTTCGCGGTCATGATGAGAGTATTTCGGCACAGAACAGGGGGAATTTCAAAGAATTATTGGCTCTCATTTCATTGGCCCTATGAAAATTAGAAATCACTATGAAAAATTAGGCCTGTTCTTTCTGGGAAATCTAAAACGATTCAAAATGAAATAATTGATTGTATTTCTGAATGCATCAATGAACTTGTAAGAGATGAAATTACTAGTGCCCCTTTCTTTTCCGTTCAAGTGTAAGTTTTCTGTTCAACAGAATACTGCTTTGATTTAATCGTAGCTGCTTGATTTTACTGGATAGGTAAGCTTATATTGGAAGTTGCATGTTCCGAAGTTGATTTAAAATATGAATACAGTTTACGATTATGATTGTGATTTTGAATTTTGTTATTGGTCCTGTTTCTTGTGTACTTTTTTAATTTGATGTGTTGTATAAAATGTGTTAGATTTTGTCTTTTTTATGTCATGTGGACTTGTGGTTGTTTTATTATGTTGTGGTATGTATTGTGTGGAAGTTTTGTTGGGACAGTGAATTCTTCGGGATTAAGGGGACATAGCTTCCGAAAATGTTGAAAATTTGTTTATTTTATATGCTGTGCTTTTCATAAAACTTAAGAAAATGGTGAATATATTACATTAATTCAATATGCCCATCGTATAGGTTACAAAAGCATTCGCGACGTCACGGGTATATAACGATTCCAGGAAATTACCTAGAATTCTATTGACCTTCACCTAATTTATCCGGCACGAGCCGCCACTGGTCACATCATGTATATTTTCGTCCTTGAATGAACTCTGTTATAAGCACAGACAAAATTGCAGATTATATTGGCGGCATTTTAAAACCTCTTCACAGTACCTTCACTAAAATTTAATCATAACTGAACTCCTTACGAAAGATTTACTTTTTAAACAGAACATAGGTATGCTGTGTCGAAACAACCTTTTAGAATGCAATAAACAATACAAAACCGCACCAATTAAACTTCGAATGAACAGAGCTTTCTCATGCGACGAGTTTCCTTTTACATACGAACGGCACATCAGTAAACCTAAAATAAACAGCTAACGTCACCTTATGGCCAGTGTTTCTTAAACCTGTAGGCAATGTTTTGATGTCCAAACTTCATTCCCTAGCGATCAGTCACGACGTTCTGAACCGTTCTATTGGCCCACTTTTCTTGTAACAGGCATCTAAGAGCGATTCAGCAGTTAATTTATACAACAAAATCAGCTCATAAACATGACTGTCAGAAAAATATAATTAGGTGTTTATTTTAAGCTAGCTCTTACTTTTTGTTGTGAAAATCGTCTATTAACGACGACGGCTGTGGTATTTACTTGTTACGTCGCACTTGTTTAGCTTTTCTGTTAAATATATGTAATGGAATTAGTAATTTTTGTTACATTAATAGGAATGATTGGTAAACAGTGGGTTTGCAGTGTAAGACTATCCTTAGAAAGGAAACTATGAATGAAAGAATTACATTTTAGTCAGGTAACAATCAAAACATAGTGTTTCCGTTCCCTACTCGCGCGTGACGTCATTGTTCTACCAGTCTGACCGGTATAGAAGCATTTAGTTTCTGTGCACTTTGAAAATGTATGTTGCCGGTCAACAAATCAATGTGATTAATGTATAGTGGATACAAAATCTGAACGTGGGATAAGCCAGTAAGTAAATGCTGCTTGAAGGCGCACAGTTGACAGAGAGAGACAGAACATAGGCCTACTAGCATTACGTTTTACTTCCATCCCAGAGGAAGCAATGCTATGGATTTTACAGTATTGACCTACGCCCTAGTCCATCGGCAGCATAGACCACCAAACGCGACTTTCATTATGCAGTGACACGTAGTTTATAATATGAACGTCTATTAAACCGTGAAAAGGAAAATGTAAGCCATAACTTCCCAGATATAATGTGGGGACATCGTTGTTTAGTACATTACGTATTTTCTGGTTCAAATGACATCACTTTTATCGATCAGAGTACCTCAAGAACGCAAGATCAAACCTGTGGAAAGTGATCTCGACCAAGGACAATTTATAAATTACATTTACATGACACCAATCAATAAACTGTAAATTGTGATTTTGAATTTAATCTTTTATGTCGTAAATTGTAAAATTAAACGTGGGTAGTGCTGAACAACTAAATAGAAAAAGAAAGATCTTGTGATTTATTACTGACTCTACGTAATAATGAATATGAAACACAAGACACAATAGGAAAGTTGGTATTGGTATTGCAAAAATAATATGAGCACGGATGTGAGATAGAATTGCTTGCTCTCCAATAAAATAAATTTCTCCTGTTTTATATACTATATTATAAATAAACAAAATGTACGTACAGTGATTGAGACTACGGTTTAGTTGCCGATTGCAAATTAGAAGAAGGGAGGTTATTTATAATTATTCATTAGAAAACATGTTGTTTTTTCTGTCACATACGCAATAATTAATTGTACAATTATTGTAGTACAACGAAATAGTAAATGCCGATTCTAATATTTGCTGCTATTATTAACAAATTATGTGTTACATGCGGATTCATTTGTTTAATTAATCTTTTGAATAAAATAACATGTTACAAAGTTGCTATCATATTTTGGTCAAATTTTTACTATCTTCTTTATTATCTGCAATGGTCAATGGTCAGTACGAAAATAGCAGCTGTATCTAACTTACTTTTGAATGGCTGTCGCTCATCTGCGCTCCTATCCCTGCCTTTCCGCATATAAAACTGTTCGTATCTTTCCATCTATAATCAAGATTGAAGTCAACCGAGACAGTGCCTCCATCTCACAACCATTAACCCCCCCCCCCCAAACAGTTGAATTACTAACAACACGTGTATTTAGATTATTTCGATATTACATACCGGTATACAAATTAAGTATTTTTATCCTATTTGCGACATATTAGATCTACGTCTCGTCTGCTGTATGGGAGCTAATTTCAACTTAAAATTTGTTCTCAAATGAATGACTACAGTCTATTCAAAACTAGAAAGGTAATGACAGTTCTCTCTCGCACACACGGGAAGGGAGCGACGCACAGTGGTTCCAAATACAAATCTAACAGGACAAAATTAATAATCCTCCTCGTTTCTAACAGATTTTCATAAAATTTTGTATACAGGTTACAATTGGCATTTTGCATTTGCGTGTAAACTCTGATTACGATTGGATAAAATAAACCACCCTTTCACAGGGGTTGAATTTTAAAGAATTATAATAATTTTACAAAACTGATTTTCGCAGGGATTGAAACAAAATCACAAATGTATTATATACTTTCTATTTAATTTTAATGTGTGAAAGATGCTAAAAAATACACAACAGTCGTAGATATTAAGTCAAATATCATTTATTTTTTTTTAATAAAATAGCCTACATATTAATACAATTTTAACAAAACCTCTAACTCTGGTTAAATAAACCTAAATTTGAAATATTTACAGATATTTTAAAGAGTTGTAACTCTATTAATTTTCAAACATATCATCATCATCATCATCATCATCATCATCATCACCATCGTGATCCTGGAGCAGTCTCAGTAGGTCTACAACAGAAGATACACTTTTTCTACTCTTTTGGCGTCAGTTGCGAAGACTGCTTACCATCGGGCCAGAGGAAATTCCATCAAATCCATCGTCATAGCGGCTCTACAAAGTTTTCGCGCGTGATAAGCTTATTCCCTGAAATTCTTGTAATCTTTATATCGGACTTCTTGGGGTTCCTCGGACATCATCCCAACAAAAGTACGGCTTCCTTTATCAACTGCGCACCATGGATAAGTATTTTATGCACACTTTACGGCATATAATACCACTTATATTTCTGGATGTATAATTCTACAGTGCCCAAACAGTATTTTTTCAAACTCTCCCACTGGCGATTGTTTTAAACAGTGATCGGCAAAGAATACGTCATATGAAATGCAGCCCGCAATACACAGCAAACGGGAATGTAGGAGAGGAGGATATCCAGATTGCTTAACGTTGAATGAACAAGTGTTGGCTAAGGAGAGGGAAATCATGCCTTATCCCTCCGCCCTGCTTGTAGGCTATATTAAGGGGTTGATTCGCGAGTTACGAAATGACGACCACTGATTTTTAAGGTGGTTCCAAATCACCGAATTATGCCTTCATCTACGCCAGTAGCTTCTGAAGCCAAACCTGAAGAACCTCCGCGCGCTAATCCCGTCATTAGTCGTACCAAATTCTGGTTTGGGAATGTCGACAAGAAGTCCCATTTCTTTACGTAAGCGATCTTGTTTTCTTTTCTTTAATTCATTTTCGTGGCCCTTTCTGAGTAAAAATTTAACACTTGCTTTACCATTTCTGCTGCATCAGGCCTATATGTTGGTCTTAAATCCATTTCTGCGATAAGAGAAATCTCATCAACCAAGTGTGTTTCCACCAAAGGCTTCAGCTTCCTCTTCTGACTTTTTTCAGCACATTCATGAAACGGCTTTTGTGGACGATCTTTATTTTTTCGTTGCTAGACACAATCTATTTTTTAAAAAGTAATTTTAATACTTAACCAATCCTTGTATTTCCTTAAGAAAATTTTATAATACATAGAGACAATTAGTCCATTGCTCTTTAAGTTTCATTCAGAATTCAGCACTTTTTTCTGCACTAATTTACGATCATGTCCCTCAGAATCTCCTAAACCATTTTAATTAATACATACTCAAACACACAGGCTAATCTTCTTAAAATATTATTTTCTTTTCACGAAATGTCAACTAGTTCTCTTCTTAGAATTCCGTCCACCACCACTAAAATATAAATAAAAGGAGAAGGTGGTTGAAGTTGGTTATAAAACCTTTATAATTACATACCTAAATGACTAATGTAAATGCTGAACCTGCTTTGACAGTGGCCTTTTGTGGCCTTTGCTTTTGCGGGCCTGCTACAGCAAATAAAATTTTAAAAATTTTCATGGAACACTTCTCTGTGTATTAATGAGTATTATAACTAAATAACACAATGTTAAAGTTCGAAAATGCACTAAAAATGTAGGGAAATACCTGTAGTTTTATTCATCGAAACTCGAAGGGGATTGGCAATATATTATATATTCAGACATCGATGTTCCGAAGGTAACTTGCCGGGCGATGCTAACGAGAAGAGTCTGTCTGTGCTGAACACTTGACTTCTACCTGCTCCTGCGCAGACCACAATAATTTTTATGGAAAACTGAATACGAATCGTAGTTACACGACTATTTAGGATTATAGAACTGCAGTATTTATATTGTTTTTAAGATCAAACATTTATACCTTTTGTCCAGTCAGATTTGAGTTTGGAACCACTGTGCGACGTTGTGAAGTTGTGCAGTAGTGCAGTGCGGCTCTTTGCGCCGTCCGTCTGTCGTGTCGGAACTAAGCAGCTGACACGAAATTGTAAACTCACAAATTTGTATCATACGGCAGTCTTTGACCAAACTGATATAATAATAAACGTATGAATGAATGCGAATATGGTACATAGTGTGTAAGCAATAAGTTCTCTCCATTAATACCTTACAATCATTTATTTTTTATACTTGAAATCTAAATTCTTTAATCTACGTAAAGATTATTATTTTTTTCATGTTGAATCTTTCGTACACTACTTTTAACACTTGAATGTAAATAAATGATTAAATGGCAATCTTACTCGTGTTAATTATGTAAGCATGTGCGGCTTACAGCTGTTTCGGTGCTACTTGACATCATCCTCAGAGCCATCTCAACGTCGCTGCCTGTTGTGTGGGTGCGTTCGTGTGATGAAGAGTTGTGTCAAATAGTGTGTGTGTTCTGAAATTGATCTGTGTGTTGAGAATTTGATTCATATTGTTCTATAGTTTGACAACTTCAAGTGAAACCCCGAAAAACACGCCAACTTCTGGAATCTCTTTCTTTCTTCTCTCTCCCTCGCTCCTCGTCATTCACTCACGAATCACCACATAAATATCTGTGAGGGTGTGTGTGGGCATCGCACTAATAGAAGAACCACTCTCCAGTATTACCACAACGGATTCTTCATTTTTGCTTCGACTGTCGGCTAGGAAGGTTCCATTGCAGGCAACTAGTCAACCTTTTAATGCTTTTGTTAGCAAGTTTGACAAACTGTGAGTGGACCTGCAAGTATATAGTGCTCTCTCCCTTCCCCCCATGCTTTCTCACTTGCTCCTCCCCAAGACAGCCAGCGCTCACGTAGTAACTCGGTCAAGGTTTCAGTTCCATTTGTCAATCTATAGTGTGTTGAGTTTTTGGGTTGTATGTGTAGGATTTCCATGTCTGTATTTATGTTATTGTATGTGTGGTTAGCATTAGTTATGTGTTCGGTATATGTAGATGTATTGTGTCCTCTGGTTATTGCTTTAATGTGTTCTTTGTATGGAGTTTGGAATGATCTGCCTGTCTGTTCAATGTCGAAACTGTCGAAATACAACATAGCATACAGAACAGAAGACATCTTAACACACAAACAAATAAATACAACCATACAGGCGTATACAAACTCACATGCAATAGTTGAAACATCTGCCTGTTGTAATGGTCTCTGATTGGCTAGTTTGAGCGGTTGCCATGGTGACGCTTTGAAGCCATTCAACTGTCAATATCTTTCTAGTTTTTTATAGACTGTAGTCAATCGTAAGGTAACCAATGATTCATCATTTAAGACACCATAAATTACAATGCTTCGAATTCTACAAAAATAATTTTGCATATATGAACATTTTGCGTGTTATTTATCTGATAATTGTATAAGCAGGGCCGCAACCAGCAGACAGCACTAGAGGTTGCTGTGATTTCCCTAGGAGTTGCAACTGAATTAGGTCTTGAGCTGAATTTTCTTTTTTTTTTGATACTGGACATAATTCAACAAACACCAGGTAGCCCATAAAATTGATAATTTAATATCTGAATAATTTCACGGGAAAAATTGTTCCGTGGCCAGGTATCGATCCCAGGACCTTTGGCTAACGCTCTACCGACTGAGCTACACAGGAACTACACCCAACCCTTTCTCAATGTTTCCCTTTATATCGACACATCTTAAGTGGGCTGACAAGACATCAGAAACACAACTTTGAGTGCACACAAACTCTGTGTGACTTGAATTGTGGCTTTCTGTTAACATACCTACATGGTCCGCTAAGCCAAAGGTCCCAGGATCGATACCTAGCCACGGAACAATTTTTCCGTGAAATTATTCAGATATTGAATTATTAATTTTATAGGCTACCTCGGCCGTGGAACAACTTTTCCCTTGAAATTATTCAAGTCTGCTTCTGCTTCACAGGGAGCTATACCTTAGAGCCAAATTTGGATAATTTAATATTTATTTACTAATCATCATTAGTACAACACAATTAAATATGAAACACTAAATATTTTAAACTTCACCTGAAAGGACTGAAGTGAAACTTTATGAACCTAAAACAGCTGTAGTTTTCTTTTCGTCTCCCTGTACTTACAGTACCATTTTTTTTAGTTATTTGAATGAACAATCATCCACTACGATGTGGTGTTCTGCAAGTTAAGTTACACATATATGAGGTTAGGAACAATTTTAGGGGTTGCTCGCAATATAGCTAGGGGTTTATGGTTATCCCTTGTCGAATGGTTTCCTGTGTCATCTCAGCAGTGGATCTGTATCCCATTGAACACATGGTGAGGGTAACCCATATTGTGGATGTCTATGGTTGGTCCAAGGATTTACGGAAATAGGATATGTACTGATAGCCCACTGAATCCAATTTTAATGTCATATACATGCATAACACATATTCAATTGCGCGTTTGCGACTTAAACTTGATAAAAAAATTTGTTAAAAGATAATTTATTACTCCGGGGTGAGATTAATAATTAAACAAAGACAGCAGCATCATATTTGCTGTTTCGGGTTCAAAATCCAGAATCTTCACTTTTAAAAAGTCCAGCCAGGGATCAAACCCAGGTTGCCCAGACAGAAGACCAGCACACAAGTGCTTGAGCCACAGAGTGGCACCTGATGACCACAAAAAAATAATCTTCCGTTTTGTTCCCTGTTATATCAACACAGCAACTGGTGAGTGGCAGCATTTCATCCTCTGAAAACCTTATCACGAAGAGATCACAAAATGCAGCAAAAGTAGCACCTAATGTGTGAACAGGCTCAAAACTTCTCGTCATAAGTTTTGTAGCTCTTCATTTGCAGAACACAAAAAATATCATGCTGTACACTATTTTTGGCTTGTGCATAACACAGCGTTCAATTTTTGCAGCTGTAGTAGAAAAGATACACAACAAAACAAGTAAAGTGCAACCACATACCTTTGCTGTTGAATGTGGAAAAGTGTTCGTTAAATCATCAAAAAGGATCGAGCTTTAATGTTTTTAATATTCTTAGCATATAAACATAAATATATTCAAGCTTTTCAGCGCATAAAAATCCACTTCCAAGTGATTAGAAGCAAAAGGTCGGAACATGCTACATAATCGGTTGTGATCATTATCAATTACTACTTGGCCAATATAATGTAGCGCTAGTGTCTATCTCCGTATTTCCACAAAATTCTGTATTATGAAAGAGCATAGGAACAAATATAGAGCAGCAAAGGTTTCTAACATTGTTTCATCTCGTTAAAAAGTAAATACTGAATTACTGAAGTATACATACAGCAGAACATAAAGACTGCCTTAAAAGTGTGTTAAAATATCGCCCATTTGCGATAAGAGAGGCACAACTCAAAATTTTTCATTTTTGAGATTCTTACAAAAATGAACTCCAAAAGTAGTATATTTTTATCGTGAATAACGACAAATACAAGATTACATTATTTTCCCCCCAGATGGCAGATGTGTCTTTATTAAATTGTTTTAATCTAAAAAAATCATTACAACAACAAAGACTTAATTTTAGTTGTTATGAAGCATTCAAACTGAAATGTTTAAATCTTTTCATGAAGAGTGACAGAATTTGTGTTGCGTCTTTTCATTGAATAATTTTTTTTCAGCGGCAAGGAATTATTCTGCATTGTGTCATTATTTTAGAAAAGTAACAAATAATTATTTAACTTCCCTTATCATCAATAAGCTTACATTTAATATTATGATAAAACTGTTTTAATTTAATAATTATTTCATGTTATGTCTGTCTATTTGAAAAGTATAATAACGTTTTACCTTTATTTTTTAATAGGGCTCGTAATTTTTTTTTTTACACGGAAATGAGTCAATTACGTTCCTATCTAATTCTAAAGCTGTCAAAACAAACATTTTTTAGAACATGATGTCTGGCAGCCGGTTACTCAAACACAACTCGAAGGTTTGTTCAATAATATACCGCAAATTTTATCAAGATGAATAGTAGGCCTATTAATGCCGTGATTAAAAATTTAAAAGAAATAACAGTGTCCCTGTAAATGAAATAAGTTCAAAATATGTAACATGAATAATGATCTGCCGTGTTATTTACAGAAAGTAAGCAGGCTAGTGTAAATGATGCTGATGCAGATTCTAAATAGAATGTTTTTAATTTAACATTTTTGACTTGAAAACAACTGATGTCACCTGTTTCATTTAGCATGTGGGAGAAGCAGAAAGAGGTGTCAATGAAATAGGTATCTGTGTACTTAACTTCTTGGAAGAAAAATAAAAAAATGTCGGCTGAGGACTTCTGTTCTAAGGTTCATGATCCATCTGTACATGTTCACTGTATCCAAATTCCCAAATCTGAAATCCATTATCCATAAATTCTTGATAACTGGATACGCTCAGGACGATGATGATTGTGCCCTTTCAATGATCGAGAGCGAAGTAAAACACGTGTCCAAAAGTGGTCCGATTACACTCCACATCATTTTGTCTCTATTGTTAAAGCTGCAAAGAAAACAGGACGGACCTATAAAACGAAGTAAATATCCCATAAGGACTTTTTCAATATCAAGAATCTAGGAACAAATTACAAGAACGCAAATTATTTCAGGAATACAAGGAAAATCAACGAAGTAAAGGTTTTGACAGTGCATCAAAGTCATCCATTGTCATTTTTCTACAAAACATTCTATTTCGACGAAGAATTTCAAGAAGTACAACTAAAAAAAATGTTCAAGAAGTAAAATCAAAACCGAGACTCCAGAATTGCCACAAGTTCATAATGAAAAAATAGATATAAGTGAGAGGAAAAAGGCAGATTTACTAGATATGATTAAACCGAATCACATTCCAGACTTCTTTAAATCTCTGAAAGTGTAGAGAGGTGTTGTGAACTGTATTGAAAATGTTGTGCTGTAGTTTATGTTTACTGGGCAATTTATTTCTAAAATAATTTTGTGTAAAGAATTTAAGATTTTGTATAATGCTTTCTCAATCTAGATTGTTGCAATTATATTATTTTTTCTAACATAATTCATAGTCATGTATTTAAAAACAGTCTTTTAATTATATGGTTAATTATACAGTATAATTTTCATAAAAAGTTATTACATTCGTTTGTCAATACAACATCTTTGTTAAAATTTAAATTTATTAATGGATGTCACAGAGCATCCTCATAGTATTATTGTGTAATGAAATGCCAATAAATTATTCCATTGCATTACTTTATCGAAAATTACTTTTCTACAAACACAATAATTGTGCAGTTATTGTACAATTTCAATTATTGTACAATTATTGTACGTCAGGTAAATATTCTCACTGTCATAACTAAAAACATACATATATTTATTTAAAAAAAGAACGACACAACTTAAAATTATTGTTGAAATTATTGAAATTAATTAATAACTATGGTACTATATGCTACAACACTAGAAATATAATACATGTGCAAAATTGCATTCCGTCTGGAAAAAGCATGTGCCTACAATTTGATTTTTAAGAATATGAAAATTTTAAAATGCTTCTCCTGTAAAATTAACACTTTTTAAGTTGTGTCACTCTTATCGCAAATGAGCGATATGTACTTGCATAAATTTAGTTCGATTTATTTACGAAGAAAATAAAGTGCTTTAAGGAAAGGAGAAAAGACGAAGCCATCAATTAAATAGATGTTCTCAAATATATTTAGACAGTATAAAAATGCACTGGTACAGAAAACATTATAACATACAAGTTTGCAAATGAGAGTATTTTAAAAATGAGTCAAATATTAACACAGGTTATACTAATCAAATGTTAAAGAAACTATTAAATCTGGTACTACGTGCTTCTTGCTAAAATTTAGTTAAAGTATTTATTCCTCAAAAAGTCTTGTTTAAAAGTTTGATTGAACCTTCTACTTTGTGCGTTTCTTTAACTTCTGGTTCAGTAAATTCTGAATAAAGACAAACGAAGGTAAGTAAACAGAAGATATTTCTTTCTTGACTGCATTCTTCAGTTGGGCAAGATCTGGAAGATTGTCACAAGACTCGACATTGAGAAGTTGAGAAAAGAACTGCTCCCAAATGTGGTATTTGAAGTTCCTAGATCAAAAGAAAATCAATTTCAGATCAAGACACCAATAATGAATAACCCCTCAGAATAAGGATCTAATGTATAGTGAGAGACATAATTGTTGAGTAGGCAAGAATGTTTCAAGATCTGTAGCGCAGTTCATAGGAAACTACAATTTTAATTCCTTCTCAGCATAGACTGTAATACACAGGAAATCGAAGATAATATCTCGTCATCATATGAACCAAAACTTTCAACTCAAAGCATGCACAATACGGCATTCTTCGACTTAGAAAATACTCGAGCCGCTCAACTATTATGTCCCTCATTGTACAATGTTTCACTATTGAGTTACATCTTTATTCTAGGTGAAAGGGAGAGGGGTAAAATAAAGAATAAAACCACATTACAGTGTTCATCAACTCAAAAGATATTCCGACAGTTACAATCGAATTAATAACTGCACTAACTATGTTTTTAACCTACATACATTATGCCCTATATGCTCCACGTGTAAGTTTCCTAGGAGGCCTGGGTCACTTTCTTTAGTTGTGAAAAATTTGTCCACGAATATGTATTGGCCCAAATTTAATACAATTCTTTTCGCATAAGAAGAGTCTTGTGAAAACAGTACTTGTATTATAATCGCAGGCTAGTACTTTTAACACATAAAAGAAGTTTCCTTTATAGGACGTGCGAACTGTACCATACTTTCTAGTCTTTCCTGAATGTTTGTTCTCAGTTTTTCAAGCTCAATGGTCACTTCAGTTGCAATTGCCTTCGTTGTCTCCATAGCCAGAACAGTCTCATTGAAAAGACGAAGGTTTCATGCACAAACCACAGGCACAGTTCCCCAAAAAAGGAATGAAATGATGAAATATTCCAAAGTTTCAGATTTAAGACACTGCACATGATCGGAGACCAGAGCACTGATACACAAGATAATGAATATTGAGTTACTTAAATTCAGACTATTTGGTTTCTTGCTAGCATCATTCCGAAATTCACTTCAAAAACTGCAAAAAATATGGTAATATGACGCAAATAATAGATAAATATATACATAAATCGTATAGTTAAATCAACATTTGAACCTTCATGACTAGATTGACACTCTGCACAGAAATGAAAGCTTTCGTGTCGTTTCAATAGCTCAGATGCTGAGACTTCTGCGTACTGTGCAGAAGGAAGCAGGTTCGATTCTTAGTCTATACCAACGACTTTTATTTTTGTCTGAATAACGTTGAAACAGAGTTTTACAGAGTCCTGAGATTAAGTATTAATGATCACAGACAATACAAAATTACAAATTATAATATTATAAACGTTAATCTAATGAAATCCCCCGCATGCGATGAGTTTTAAGTCCACCAACAAACTTCAAGGGGCGATTCCTGACTGAAAATGGAGCACAAAAGTTCATAACACCTTGTGTCCGGAAATGCATAGTTTTCACGGTAGATGGCACTGACGACATTCTTTCATAACTTGCGGTGTGCATTTTGTGTGTTGCAGATAGTGTGATTTAAGCAACGTAGAAGCACAACGGTCACGTACCCTAACAGACAGCACCATAACTGTCTCTTGGCTTACACCATGTTGGCGGGCCACTTGCCTGAAGCTTCTACCAGGGTTGTTCTCAAAATCAGGGCGAACATGTTCCTCCACATCTGGCGTATGCACAGTCTGCTGCCGCCCTGCACGTTTGTCTGTCTCAAAGGATCCATGCTCACACAAATGCCGAAAAAGGCTCCAAAAGTTGTGTGATGTGGGTGTTGCTGTATGTCAGGGTACATGACTTGGTACATCCGTGGTGCCTCTCGACCGTTTCCACCTGCTTGCCTATACACGAACACCATCTCGACTTGTTCCTGGAATGAATACCGGACTATTGTGCTTCTACGTTGCTTAAACCACACTATCTGCAACACACAAAATGCACACTGCAAGTTATAAGAAAATGTCGTCAGTGCCATCTACCATGGAAACTATGAATTCTGGACACAAGGTGATATGAACTTTTGTGCTCCATTTTCAGTCAGGAATCACCCCCTGAAGTTTGTCGGCGCACGCACGCACGCACGCACGCACGCACGCACGCACGCACGCACGCACGCACGCACGCACGCACACACACACACACACACACAAAATGTAAATGCATATATATTAAAAACTAACAATTACAATGAAATTGAAAATTGTAAAAATGCTTTAACAACAAGATAAAGAAATTGGATTTTAAATAACTACATGTAAATATTAACCGTATCAGCCATCGTCCTTGTTGTCTTTGTTGTGGTCCTTATCATCATCTGTCACTGCAATGGTCCTTATCGTTCTTGTTGTCTTTATCATGATTCTTATCATGGTATTTGTTGTCTTTGTTGTGGTTCTTATAGTACTCTTGGTCCTTATTGTGGTTCATGGCGTATCTTTATCATGGTCCATTTCGTAATTATTATCGTGGCCCTTGTCTTTGTTCATGTCGCGCTTCTTATATTGGTCCTTGTTTCCCTTGTTATGGTCCTTATCGTGATTCTTATTGTTTTTTGTTGTGGTCCTTGTTGTCTTTGAAATATCCCTTACTGTGATCTTTGTTGTCTTTATCGTGGTCCTTGTTGGCATTCCTATGATGCGGCTGACGGATTGCGTGTGACGCACTACACTGCTACAGCTGCGCGGCTGTACCCCTTCGAGACCAGTACAGATGCAGACGCAGCCACAGCGCGTTTAGGAGAAAAGAGCCTCTACTTGCCTTGCTGTATAATCTCTGAAGCAAAAGTTTTATTTACCGTTCTGGAAGGTGAAAAAACTGGTCGAAATGGTGTCGAAGTTTCCATGCATCTTTGATGTCGCAAGCCCAGTCTACAAAGACCAAATTGTTAAAGACAATGCTTGGAAAGAAATAGGAGAATTTGTCGAGAGCCCAGGTAAGAAAAATATAACCTATCCTAAATTTATATAGTTTATTAGCATTATGTGACACATTTATATTGTTATAAACATGTTGTACAATGTGTAAATAACTAGCTTAGTGAGTTCTAGTAATTCGATTATTTTGCCAGGGTACTGTCCCTGCATGACTATTGAAATATTTCGAAAATGAATCTCGCACATAAAACCCATCAATATTTGCAAAACCATCACCCCTAGCAAGTGGTATAAGATTTTTAGATTGTGGTGATTCATTAGGATCTAGTTCATAGTTCTAAACCGCGATAAACTGTGAAGTATAGTATGGAAACTTAATTAACAATGAAATTATTTTTAATTTCCCAGAAGCATATCCAATATTCACAGTGCCAATACAAGCACCAAAGAAGACGACGTACTAATGATGGAAGATACTGCAACGGAGGACGCTGGTGCACCTTCAACTTCTCAAATCACAAATGATACTTCAACACAAAATGTGGACAGAACGGTGAATTCACTTCGACCACCGAGTAAAAGCCAAAGAAACCACGGAAAAATTATAGGCTTGCTGGAGGATAGGTGCATCGATAAAAAAAAAATATCATTGACAGTTTGAATCAGAATCGCGATGATGACACTGATTAAAGTATTGCGATGTCCATAAAAAAATTGAGATCAAATTTGATTCATGAGGTGAAAATGAGATCACCGCAGATGGTTTTTGATTTGGTAAGTCGCTACACAAATCCTTTCATTTTGCCACTGGAACCTTCAGCATCAACAAGCACTAATAGTTGGATGACATGATCATCACCTTCAACTTTGAATATCAGCAATCTTTCAACCGTCCGTGACTCGTATGACTACACAGGATTTGAAACCCGGCAAATTTTGAATCACTGTGATTGTTTTTCAGTGTTAAAAAATAAAAATTGATTAAAGCATTACAGTTTGTATTAATGAAGTATTTTTACTTTACAGTTTTTGCAAGAAAAAATTGATTAAATATATTACTAAAATACTACTATAAATCATTTTTACTTTACATACCTCAGTGTTATGGCTAGCTTTTCATCAAGAGTTATAGGGTAGATATCTACTTGAAGAAGCTTTCTTGAGATCGTCTTTCATCAGATCGAGAACATAGTTGAATTGAGCAATGTTTAGCCTGAAAAACTCCCGAAATATCGTGTCATCTTGTAACATGTGCCGATTGATTAGTGTTGTAAAAAACCTTCCTCACGCCTTGTTCTAAATATGGGATATACTTCAGCACTTCCCTCATTTATTTGTTGGAGCAGAATTTCTTCCTCTTATTTTTCTTCCAATACCAAATGAGGACCTAACGTTCTAAATGTGCTAAGTGCAGAAAATAACTTTCTGAGATATTGATGAAAAACACACTGCGAAATGCATGCTGAGAATCCTACAACACCGTCTTTTGGCGCACAAATGAATCCCTTACAGTTGAGCTACGGCAAAGACAATTTAGTATCATATTCTCTTGTGGATGTTCCTTCCTTAGATTGAATAAAATGAAATTTGAAAAATTGGAACTTCGCATATTTAGAATGTTAGGTCTTCAAATATAACAATAAATCGCTTTCACTCATTTTGCAAGTATCCGGTCACTACCAAAAGACTGCACACATCTGACGTTTCATAGGAATCGCCTACTAATGCGACAGCCATGAACATCAGATGCACTACGTCAGCTGCGTGCGTCATATGCTTCATAGGAATTGCACCTTAATAGTCCTTATCATCTTCCTTGCTGCTTTTGTCATGGTCCTTATTAGGTATTTGTTGTCTTTATCATTGTCCTTATCGTGGTCCTCATTGTGATCTTTATTGTGGTCCCAGTCTTTGTTATTGTCATGGTCCTATTGTGGTCCTTGTCAGTCGCATAGTTCTTATCCCAATCCTGTTCCTTGTGATCCTTATCATGGCACCTTTTATGATCATTCTCGTGGTGCTTGTCGTGGCCCATATCATGATCCTCATTGTGGTCTTTGTCATTCTCATAGTTCTTATCGCAATTGTGGTCCTTATGATCCCTATCATAGTCATTGTCGTGATCCTTATAGTGATCCCTACCACAGTTCTTTTTGTGCGTCATACCGTCATCCTTGTCTTTACTTTGTTCTTGTTACCTTTGACACAGTCTTTCGTGGTCCTTTCATGGCTCTTATCCTTGATGTGATCCTTATCGTGGTACTTATCATTCTCCATGTTGTGGTCCTTATCGTGATCACTGTCGTGATGCTTATCATGGTCCATGTGATCCTTATCGTGATGCTTATCATGGTCCATGTTGTGATCCTTATCATGGTCCTTGTCTTTATTGCAGCCTTTAGTACGTTCCTTGCTGTTTTCTCCATGGTGCTTATAATGCTTGTTGCCATTGTAATGGTCTTTATCGTTTCACTTGTCATCGTCATGGTCTTTATAGTGGTATTTCTTGTTTTTGTCATGGTCCTTACCTTGGCAAATTTCGAAGTCCTTATCGTGGTCCATGTCGTGGTTCCTACCTTTTTGATCCTTGTTTTGTTTCTCATTGTCCATATTTGTGATCCTTATCGTGGCCCATGTTGGTGTCCTTATCGCAAACCTTCTCATGGTGCTTGTCGCAATTCACACCGTGATCCTTATCCTCGTCCTTGTCGTGATCCTTATCGTGGTCCATATTGTGATTCTTATTTTGAAGCTTGTCGTGTTTCATGTCTTGATCCTTAGGCATACCGTGGTCTCTGTCGTAGTCCTTATCATGCTTCTTGTTGTGGTCTGTGTTGTGTTCCTTATCGTTTTCCTTACCGTGGTTCATGTCGTAATCCTTATTGTGGTCCTTGTCGTTCATATCTTTGTCCTTTTCGTGGTCCTTAGGAAGGTCATTGATATTTTTGTTATAGTCCTTTTCATGGTCCTAGTCCTTGTCGTAATCCATGTCATGGTACTTGTCATAATACTTGTGATGTTTGTCGTGTTTCTTGTAGTATATTATCATGGTCCTGATCTTTGTCCTTATCATGGTCCTTGTTGTCTTTGTAATGGTCCTTTTGTGGTTCTGTTCCTTGTAATCCTTATTGTGATTCATGTCGTGGTATTCATCTTAATCCTTGTGATGTTTGCCGTGTTTTTGTAATATATTATTGTGGTCCTGATCTTTGTTCTTGTCGCGGTCCTTGCTGTCTGTCGTGATTCTTAAAATGTTCCTTGTTGTCTTTGCCTTGAGTCTACATTTGTCATTTCAAAATTAATATTGTTCTCCCACTTTCGCAAATGACTTTTGTGTTACACAATATATTTCAAACTTTCATAACAGATAAACGATCAAGGATGTAAAAAGAGACCTACACCAGAAATAGACAGACAACTGATAACAATTTGCACTGGTGTGTACTTTGGAGTAGGATGAAAATAGACCTACGCATGCACAACTAGATGTCTTCCTGGCTACGTCGGTGTCGCATGAATCACGCTGTCGACGACCAAGAGTCGTCTCATTCCTTTTTTGGGGAACTGTACATTTCTCCACATTCACTTTAGAAAAAATTTTTTATAATCATTAGACAGTGCTCTAGTGCAGAGATTTTTAATCTTTCGACACTTGTGGACCGGTAAAAGTCGGGCAGAAATGTTGGGGACTGGCAAAATAGAAAAACACATGCTATTATTTAAAATTACAAACTGAGCAGTCACATTGCATTGTAATTTGAAGTTTGAAAGTTTACACTCACATATCCATTTATCCTGTTTCTTTGAAAAGTTATTCTTATGGATTCAATGAGACTTTTGCTGCTGCTTATTTGCCAAAGTCTTGTCCATTCTCAGATCTAAAGTGGATACTGCAAGACGGAGGGAGACATCAACATTCATTAAGTTCCTGTATTTTGTCTTAATTGCACAGACAACAGAGAAAGTTGTTTCACATAAATATGTTGTTGAAAAAGTCACTAAGAATTTCAATGCTTTTCTGCTGATATTGGGATATTCTTCACATGTTGATAACCAAAACTGATCGACTTGTTTTTGAATCTGGAGTTAACAGTTATATCAGATGAAAGTTAACTAAATTTTCTTTCTCCTGAAGAATGAGTCTATGGCAGTCCACATCTCCATGACAGGATCAGTTATCCAAACATTCCCTTGTCGAGAATCTTCTTCATGACCCTTTGAGTAGTAGTGATTGAAACCTTCAATCAAATTGCTGGGATGTTGGTTTATGACATTAAATATACCTTCTTCATTTATGTCAGTCACAGTTAGAAATTCTTGGAGAAGGGGAAACATTTGCAAGTTATTTTCCTGCAAATGTTGTCTCCAAACTGCTAGAAACTGCACGAAGAGTACCTAATTAAGTACATACTGAAAACAATATATTCTGTAGTGACTGTACAGTACAGTGATAAATATCGTCCATGTGACTCATTGTTAAGTAATTCACTTTCACGCTATTATCAACAAACCTCACATAGCATGAAAACTACACCTATTGCCACTTTCGATACTGTCGAGAATGGGAAGTATTGACATATCAGAACAAAGAAAATTTCCGTGTTCTTGAAGGTTTGTCATTTGGCCTTGGTAGGTATGTGCACTCGCAACAATACTGCGGGAATTATGCAAGCGATACAGAACGATAAGACGGAATCTACTCTGCTCTAGTTTCTACTAGTGTTATTTTAATTTCAAAGTAGTTGTTCAAAATGATCTCCATTACATTCTATAGACATGCTGCAGCAACATGTGAGATTCTGGAACACTTGTTGAGCTCATCCTTACTAATACTCATATTGTATTATTCCATTCTTGAGAGCTTCCAATGTACACACATTGTTTTCGTACACTTTTTGTTTGAGAGTACCCCATAGGTAATAGTCACATTCTAACAAATCTGGAGATCGGACAGGCCATTGTTCACTACTTTACTACTCTGTCTCACCAAAAATTTAAGAAGAGCTTCCTATATGTGCTGTTATGCCATCTTCGTGAAAAAAAAAAAAAAAAAAAAAAAAAAAAAAAAAAAAAAAAAAAAAAAGCGTAGTTCTTATCTTGCTCTATAACAAGTTATTAAAATGGGCTCATATGTTCTAATTAAAAAATTTATTCGATGATGTCATAGCTCATGCAACAATGACCTCAGAAAAGATTCACATTTATAAAATAAATACTTTTAAGAAATAAGATTCGACGTGTCTGAGCATTTTTCTTAAAATACTTCCATCTAATAAATTATAAAACACATTATGCATTATTTTGAAAAACCCTGTATACTGTACCCATACAATAACACCCTAAAAAGAAAAAACAAGAATCAGACAATGCTCACTGATGACTGACGTATTGTTTTGTCTGCAGTGAGGGCTGGAGGAGGAAGTGAGAGCGATTGTTGCCTTGTTGTCAAACTATATGTGAAGAATAATCAGCAACGAGATTACATATTTTTCAGTTACAATTTACCAAAAAGAGCTTCATTATTAACCAAAAAGAGCTTCATTATTAACTGGTTGATGATTCTGAACTTAAGCGCACTATTTATAAATGAAGTTAAATATCTTACTTATGAGAGTATAAAGAAAGCCTTTTATATGCAATCGAGAAAACAAAGTTAATTTCCTTATTTGGGTGCATATTAAATGATTTCATTTATGCCTTTCGAATAGCAGTTCAAGAAAATAAACTATAAGTGGTAATATCATTACACATGAGAAAGGAACTGAAGTGATGAGAATGTGTCTCAACTTTGTGATTATTTCAAAACTTTATAAAGTGAACTTAGTTCCTTTCAACAACCAATTCAATAATACCCTGTGTTCACAGATAGCTCTATTATTCTTAAATGGAAATCGCTGATGGTGACACAGTTTTCTCACCTAGGTATTAAGCGTTGGATGAACCATTTACCATTTTTCTTCTTTGATACTTCCATATATTCTACAAAACAGATACAATGCATGGTGGCAGCTATTCCATAAAGGTCAGTCTGAAATGTCGAAATATACATATGAAATACAGTTAACACAAGCCATAATATAAATACAGTATATAAAGTAGGCCTATAGATAAGTTATATAGATCATATCTCAAATTCTCTAACACCTTTCACATGCATAAGTAAAAATTACAGAGTTCTGATACTTATATGTGTATTCACCTGGTAAGTCCATGGCCGACCTGTTTGCATTTCTATGCACTGGAAAGACTTTGTTGTAACAACTGTTTTAAATGTAGTATTTGGTGGGAATAACGTCATGTCAATACCTCGTCCCATATCAATCAACTGTAAACTGGGCTCACCTCTCTCCAAAGAAGGTCTGAATAAGAATAAAGAACACAAACGCTATTATATCAATATGCGAATCTGTCACCATTTTCATTAGCATTAGCACACAAATTCCAACCAGAAGATATATTCTGAAGTATTACTTTTATTTTAAAAAGTGTGACTGTGTGCTAGAACTTTGAAAATTCTCGTTAAGTTTTCTTTTATTTAAGGGTTGTAAATACAATTTTACATGTTTTGTTGCTATGCCTCACAGGCTATCAGCTAGTGATGTTGCAGTTTCAAACCGGGTGCGAATTAAGATTTCTGATGAGGGGAGGGATAGAATCCTAGATAGAGAATACCATACATAAAATTATTATTATCCTCATTCGATACCACTCAACGCTTGGTTGCACTGAGTTGCTTGTCTTGCATCTTGATTATTTTAATAATTATATCCAATATTTAATGTTGAATATAGAAGTGGTGGTTTTGCATTAATTTTTTTGGCTGAATATGCTAGTATTTTGTTTATGAGAATATTATTTTGTATTATTTTTTTAGGTAGTGATATCAATTCTATATTTTTCTATTTTAGGTTATCTTTTCTTTCTTTTAGCAGGCTTAAGATAAGATGTATAATTTCTAAGTTATTGATTGTTGTCAGCTTGCTGGTGATGATAATACATCAATAATATTTTATTTGCTTACTTTTATACTGCACATTAAAAAGTATACACATATTAAAACAATTATATTTTGTGAGGGGAGGGGGATAACTTTTCAACAGGAGCAGAAATCCCCCTGTTAATTCGTACCCTGGTTTCAAGTATCCCAAGCTTCATATCCTCCCATTTTTTTTAAGGTTACAAGCTTTCAAAAAATATACATTTCCTGTAGTTACATAAGCTGTCGCAAGTAAAGAACCAATTTCTGACAGTTCTGTAATGTCTATTTTGGAACTCACTTCTGTCAGCTACCTGCTTGGAACAGTCAATAGAAATCTAATTCACCACTTGCCTTTCCAGCACCACAAGGCAAGTGCAGATGGAGTTGTCAAATACAGCCTTAGCTCATTTGTGATTGTAATGTTACAAACAGTGGTGTGTGGTGGTATTTTATACAAGGTAAGCAGTAAGCAACGAGAAATAAAAACATTACGGTACAAATAAATAAGGGTACAGTAATAAATGCAAGTTTTTTGTAGTAAAAAATTGAATGTATCTAATCCTTATTGAATAATAAATTAAAATAATAATAATAATAATAATAATAATAATAATAATAATAATAATAATAATAATAATAATAAAAAAAGCAGTGAAACCTCTCTATGGAGGCACTTGAAGCAGGAAGTGATGGAATCAGTTTCACAGAGTTTCATAACATCTCCCAATGCTGCATTCAGATGGTTTGATTTGATGAAAACTAATAGTTCATTAACATTTTTCTTTTACGCAGGTCTTTGGAAATACAGTAGCGCTCAGAAGCATTTTGTAATAAGAGTTTTGGTTGCCAGCACTGTTTATCTACTGCAATAACAAAGTGAGTCCTACTGCTATGTCAGTTACTAAGGTGCTTCACGTTGCTGTGGTCACGCTGTCTGAATACTCGTAAGTTTTGTTTATACCAATAACACTTTCGAGATACACTATCACCTTTACTTTTTAACTTTGCTCTAGAGTATGCCATTATGAAAGTCCAGGATAACAGAGAGGGTTTGGAATTGAAGGGGTTACATCAGCTGCTTGTCTATGCGGATGACGTGAATATGTTAGGAGAAAATCCACAAACAATTAGAGAAAATACTGGAATTTTACTTGAAGCAAGTAAAGCGCTAGGTTTGGAAGTAAATCCCGAAAAGACAAAGTATATGATTATGTCTCGTCACGAGAGTATTGTACGGAATGGAAATATAAAAATTGGAAATTTATTCTTTGAAGAGGTGGAAAAATTCAAATACCTGGCAGCAACAGTAACAAATATAAATGATACTCGGGAGGAAATTAAACTCAAAATAAATATGGGAAATGCCTGTTATTATTCGGTTAAGAAGTTTTTATCATCCAGTCTGCTGTCAAAAAATATGAAAGTTAGAATTTATAAAACAGTTATATTACTGGTTGTTCTTTATGGTTGTGAAACTTGGACTCTCACTTTGAGAGAAGAACATAGGTTAAGGGTGATTGAGAATAAGGTGCTTAGGAAAATATTTGGTGCTAAGAGGGATGAAGTTACAGGAGAATGGAGAAAGTTACACAACACAGAACTTCACGCATTGTATTCTTCACCTGACATAATTAGGAACATTAAATCCAGACGTTTGAGATGGGCAGGGCATGTAGCACGTATGGGCGAATCCAGAAATGCATACAGAGTGTTAGTTGGAAGGCCGGAGGGAAAAAGACCTTTGGGGAGGCAGAGACGTAGATGGGAAGATAATATTAAAATGGATTTGAGAGAGGTGGGATATGATGGTAGAGACTGGATTAATCTTGCTCAGGATAGGGACCAATGGCAGGCTTATGTGAGGGCGGCAATGAACCTCCGGGTTCCTTAAAAGCCAGTAAGTAAGTACAGTTGGGACGTTCGTTCTGTGTACTCAGATTGCCGCCGTATTCACCTGAGCTAAATCCATTGGAATTGATTTGGGCAGATATCAAGCAGTGGGTAGCCGGTCAAAACACAACTTTTAAATTAGAGCAAGTGATGAAATTGTGCCAACAACGGGTTGATGACATCAGTGTAGAAAAATGGGAAAAAGTATGTGAACATGTTGAAAAAATCGAAAATGAATATATTGAACAGGAAGGAATTATGGAAAATGTAATTGAAAGCTTCACAATTACGGGCGGAGACAGCAGTAGTGAAAGCGACGACGATGAAGATGATCATAACGAAAATCACGACGACAATGGTGGTGATATATCTGGTATCGAAAGTTTGTCTGATGAATAGATATATTGATTGCGTCTGTTTCTCTTCATTGCTATATAATTGAACCATGGATATCATTTTATGTTTATAATCAGTTTGTATTTATTATGATAACACGTATGATGTGATAAGTGACACTGGACAACTGTGAGTGGAATGCGCCGTTCATCGCACATCCTGGAACCAACTGCGCATGATGATGTCACTACATGCTGCAGATCCAGCCGAGACGGTAAGTCACGTGTTTCTATAAACTCACTCTGTTGCTCAAGTAACCAAGCACACCGGCACAGAATGACTGTCCCAACTGTAAGTAAGTAAGTAATAACACTTTCAATTTCTCTGGCTCATAAGTATTTAGTAATACATTCTACAGATATAAATGTAACATTTTTAGTGTTCTACATGTAATTACTTGTTCTTATAGATTGAAAGCAAGCCAAAACAAAAGGAATATCCAGTGGAATTAAGGGAAGCTGCATTAAATGCCCTTCGACTAGGCAAAACACAGTCTTCTGTTGCCAAGGATTTTGGTATACCACAGTAAGTATACCAGTAGTAAGTGTGTGGTATTGACGTTATAAACAAACAGGCAATGTAAATAATAAGCCCCGATCAGGTCGCCCTCGGAAAACTTCAGAGTAGATGGAATCATAAAAAAGCAGTCTTCTGCTAACCCACTGAAGTTGGAAATGGCAATACGGAATGATTTGGAAACAAATTATGGAATAAAACTTCATTTTTCAATAGTAAAACGTCACCTACAGTAGCGTGCAAATTAATCCGAACACGACATATTTTTACATTTTCTGTCATTGTTGGCCTCACAGCTGCTCATACCGCTTTAATTGACATCTGTAGTATGTGTAATTCCATTCTTGAAGGTCTGTCATTATTTTTTTTATAATATGTGACATTTTGTACTTATAAGCATTTAAGTTGTGTTGAAGACTTAATACTGCAATTCCTGTGTACATTCTGCCGTCTTCACAAATGGATACAACTCCACGAAAACGGTCTAAAATTATAACATTAGCAGAGCATTCTTCTATGACACAGAGGCAAATTGCTGCAGAATGTCACATCAGTTTGGCTACTCTTAATTCGATCATAAAACGATACAGGGAGACTGGATCCATCACACCCCAGAAAAAAGGAAACTGTGGCCGGAAAAGGAAGACTTCACCTGCAGATGATCGTTTAATTGTCAGGAAAAGTAAATTAAATCCTAGACTAACTGCTGTCGACTTAACCCGCGAGTTAATGGCTACCACTGGGGCGAATATTCACGTCACAACAGTGCGGTGTAGGCTTTCGGAAGCTGGACGAAGGGCTCGTAAGCCTATTAAGAAGCAACTGCTAACCCCTGTTATGTGCAAAAAACGTTTAATGTGGACAAAATTACATCAACACTGGACAGTGAATGACTGGAAGAATGTACTTTTTTCCGATAAGTCTCATTTCGAGGTCCACGGCCACCGTGTTTCTTACGTACGGAAAGGATCCGAAAAAGTAACAGCAGGTCATCTCCAACAAGCGCCCAAATACCCCCCTAAAGTAATGTTTTGGGGTTGTTTTACACATGAAGGGCCTGGAGCATTAATACCTATCAAGAGAATGATGAATTCTGACAAATATATTTACTTATTGGAAACCAGAATCGTACCCCAGCTGCAAAAATCATTTCTGGATGGCAGAGGTGTGTTCCAACAAGACCTGGCACCATGCCATACGTCTCGAAAAACTACAGAATTCTTCAACAAGAAGAATATTCAGGTACTCCCCTGGCCAGGCAACTCACCCGACATCAACCCCATTGAGAACTTGTGGTCAATTTGCAAAAGAAGAATGCAAAAAATGGATTGTTCTACAAAGGAGAAGATGATTTCTGCCCTCATTGGTGTATGGTTTCGCGATGAAGAAATGAAGAATATTTGTGGGAAATTAGTGGAATCCATGCCAAATCGTCTCAGAGCTGTTATTAGGAACAAGGGAGGCCAAATAGATTACTGAGGTATGTCTTAGATCCTTTTTTTATCCCGTTTGAGTGTTTTTGCATAAGTAATTACATTGTTCGGATTAATTTGCACGCTACTGTAAGTACTCAAGGTTTATATGCTAGGCTGCCTAGCCGAAAGCCACTGATATCTGAAAAAAATCAAAAGATCAAACTGAAGTTCGCAGAAACATATTCCAAGTGGACCTCTCAAGACTGGTCTCGCATCTTATGGAGTGACGAGAGTAAATTTAATCTATTATCCTCTGATAGTATTACGTATGTATGACGTCCTATAAATGAAAGAAACAACAAGAGGTATCAGGTTCCTACAATAAAGCACTGTGGTGGTAGCACCATAATCTGGGGTTGTTTCTCCAAAAGTGGTGTTGGACCTCTGACTGAAGTTGAGAATGGATGTTTCATGAACCGGAATATCTTGGAAGAACATATGGTGCCACATGGAAGGACATGAATGCCACGGCAATGGATTTTCCAACAGGACAATGATCCGAAACATGTATCAGTCCATGTCAAGAATGTTTACAGAGAAAAAAAAAATAGGATTTTGGAAGTCAAATCTCCGACTTAAATCTAATAGAACATCTCTGGGAGGAGTTGGATCGATGTGTTCGTTACAGGCAGTACTCCAATAAACATCAATTTTTGGAGATTTTAAGGAAAAAGTTGATGAACATTTTAAAGAAGCATCTGGAAAATTTAGTGGTTTCTATGCCAAGAAGATGTAGTGCTGTCATCAAAGCAAGAGGTTATGCTACAAAATATTAAGTTCTTTTTCTCTAAAACAAAAGGATTTATTCATATTCAGTTCATTTCAAAGTTACAAAATACTTTTGAGCTTTTGTCATTCAAAAAATAATTTTTGTTTACATCAGTTTTCATCACATTATGACATATACATTAGTGTTACTTGTAAGAGAAATATATGCTTTTCATTGCAAAAGTGGAGAAATTCTTTTGAATCCTTTTATGCCCATATAGTTTCGAAATTGTCATCCTACAAAATACTTTTGAGCACTACTGTATATCTGAAAGTTAATTTGGATCGAAGAGCAGGAAAGTTAAACATGTTGGGGTAACTGTCTTTAAGGGAATCAAAACTGATCTCGGGAAACATCCTTTTATTCTGATCTAAATTAATGGGATTAATGAGTTCCAAGAAGCATAGAGAATCAAGATTATCGAATCTGTTGTTGAGCTGTTGCAAAATAAAATTGTATCAACAATTTAACACAACAGGTATTTATAGGATGCCTTAATATCAAATACTTTATTTAATCTTGCTCTTTTTTTGTTCTTAGTTCTATCACAACCCATAATTCTTCGAAGTTCTCACATCTTGCCTCAAGTTTTATTTTCAGCTCTTTGACTTTATTTACCAATATGATGAGACATTGTTTGCGATATAGAGAACCAAATGTCAGTAAGAGGGAAAATACTTCCAAATACTGTCAACATAAAATAGAAGTTAAAGTCCTTCAATTAAACTAAAAACTCACGGGCAGAAATCAATGCCTCGTGATCCCACTTTTCATCAGGATCAGTCATTTTCTCAAATAATGACATTAGCTGGTTGCAATATTCTGAAACTGTTCCTATTAATCATGAATTGAAGTTCCTGCATGTGACCGACACTTTGGGCAATTTCTTCCTGAATTCCCCATATAGCGCAAGACTTCTCTTAGTTGATTTTGGGAGAAAAAAAAAAAAACAGTTGCCAGTCCATTCAAAATTAAGAACAATATTCTGCATCTTTGATATCAGAAGCCGACTGTGACAATACTAAGTTCAGTTCAAAGACGTTATAAAGTATAGTATTCAACATAGTTTCCTCTATTTGAAGAATCTCTGCCCTTGTTGTGACCTCTGAAAGCTTGTTCTTGCCCCCCCCCCCCCAAAACAACATCGATCAAACGTTTCATAATGTCTCTGTTTCTGCTAACAAGTTCATTATGCTTTTGGTCACTCACTTTTTTGGTTATCAGTCATGTGATCTACTCTAGATGTACCAAAAGTTTTTTTTCCTTTTATTACTGCATGCAGACGATTCTGAGACAGACTGTGCTTTTTTATAGCCTTGCACACATTTTTCATATTATAATTCCCGTGATTCCAAATAATTTTATCGTTTGAAAAAAAGAAGGCAGGACCAGCAGTATAACTTTTGAACTGAACATCCAGTCATTGTTGTTACATAAATTAGAATTAAAATGCCTTATGCAAGTTTTAACTTTGATGCAAATATTTAATTGAGGAGTTGTTCGATCTTTCTGCAAAATTAATTTTTTTGTTTTCAAACGACCAAGAACAAAAATTACACCAAGGAAGATCACATATTACACAGTCACATTTAGCTGGAGGTCTGATATCGGTCCCCATTTCGAACAAAAAACGCTGCCACTACAACAATCAGTTTATGCAATTGCATACCCCCCCCCCCCAATACAGCACTGTACTTCACTGTAACACCAGTTCAGTTTATCACTAAATAAGTTAAAAAACTGTTACAAACACTTACGAAACACAACATATAATGTTAACCATAAATAGTTTTGTAAAAAAAAACATTCTTCATTTCGGATTGGGAGTAGATTCAACTTCACTAAACCAAATGAGGCTTCTATGCGCACGAAAGAAAAGCAGTTCAAGGCATTGCTTCCTGCTTCCAGCCAATGAAACATTATGGAAGCTTAGAAGGGCGAAGCAGGGTGGATGAGACTCGGTTGTGGTAGGGATTTTTCAGCGAGATACGCAGTGCTGGATGGTACTGATAGTACTAAGGAATTCCGTACTAAGATATGGCATGAATATTGACTCAATGGAGGACACTCGATGCAACCTGGATAGCAAAAAATACTTCTTTCATATTACCTTAGATCATATATGTAACAGATATGTCGGGGTTATAGGCTTTGAGGTTAACAACTTTTGTCAGGTTTACTACGCTGCCATCTAGTTGTTACATAAGGAGTCACGTCATAATACCCATTTGAATTGCATTAGCGACTGTGCTGCCATCTCGTGTTCGTTTACGGCGGACGGGTGGCGATCCTGGCGGTTGATCTCTTCAAAGTGCTGCCGATTTTAACGTAGCGAGGAGTTATCTGTTACATATATGATCTAGGATATTACATATCAATATCACTGAATATTCTGCACAAAATAATATGTTCATTTCATCATTTTCTTTCTCATAAATGCAGGGTATGCACTGCTTACCTTGCTTCTATGGAATACACGCCACTGGTTACAAACATTTCCTTCCATGCTTAACAGCAATGCCCATCTACTGTCTTTCTCTGAAGAAAGAGGGAAGGGGGGGTAAGATTCTAGCTGCAATGCCACGCTTAGTCCTGTACCTTCTGCGTGATTCACTAGAAACACCAGAAATAGCATCTTTGGCTGCAACAGCTGTAGTTGCTACATTTTTGGTTAATGAAATTACTATCTGTTTCTGAAAATCTTTGAGAAAGCAAAATGCAACTCTTAAGTCTCAAGGCTGTCAAATATTTTTCAACGAAACCAACTTCTATCAAAACATTCACAATCCTCTACATAGCAGTGGTGCAAAATCGAAATATTTCGGAAAAATGTATTATTGAATTCTGACGAAAACATCGCTTAGTCTAAAACATATGAAAACAATATGTACAGGTGCATTTATTCGACATTTCGTTCATCAGTTGATGGTACAATACGAAAAATCAAAAACAAAACAAGACAATTAAGTCGAGGGGAGAGAAAAAAACACATTTCTATACTTACAAGGTTCTGAGGATAAAGTTGTCTGGCTTTATATCTCCATGAATAATTTTGCACTCCTGAAGTTTTTCAGCAATGTTCAACAGCTCAACCATCCAGTACAGCATAAGAGTTTCTGGTATTGGCTGATAAAATAAAATAAACCATAGCACTCAAAATTTCATGATTTTAGACCACACATAGACATTCTAAAAATAAGGGTCACCAATCTATAACAAAAATATCTTACAGTCAAGACATCTTCATATTAAAAAATATTCACCCATTTCATCATTACTACACCAACTGGCACAAAAAAAGCAACACTTGACAAAAGTTGCTGGCTATGTTTTGTGAGAGGATAGTGCACTAGAGTAGTCGCTCCCAGTGTGGTCGCGACCTCCTGAAGAGAGGGTCATGTGAAGAGCTGAGGAGGTTGCGAGAAGATTTACAAAATAAAACAAAAAACGCCTTATTAACCTATATTTATTTTATATTTAGAAACATAAAGAATATTGAACATAAAAAAAAAGTTTCAATATTTGTAAAGTAGAAAATAATTAATGCAATAAATGTGCCTGTTTTCTGGAAAGTAGATTCTCAAATATGGACTCTATTCAATACATACAGCAATATCATTTACAAATTCATGGAGATTTCTCACTTATTTTTTATGACAATCAGAGATGAGAAACTTATTTTGCATAAACACAGGTTGCAAATGTTATAAAAAATGTATGAGCTTCTTTTGCAAGCTCGAGGTATTCTTTCATTATTTTGAATCAAAACTGGTCTACACTATGTGAAAAAAAAAATAATAATAAAAACCTAGTTTCTACATTCTGTCAATAGGTACATATTTCAATGAGTTTCTCCTCTTTTTTTTTTTTTTTTTAAATTTCGGCCTGTTGAATACAACTGCCTAAAAATGGCTTCATCATTAGCCATCTGTGACTGTCGTCATTGTTCTTTCTTCCAAAAATACCAAAAAAGTCTAGTATTGCAGGTACAGGTACAAAGTTCTGCTCTTAACTGGAAAACTCTATTACCCCCATGGCAGTAATACTAATATAAAGTACTAGAGATGATATTTACGTAATATTTCATGTCACTGGGTGGTATTAATAAAAGTGAGTCGCATCTTAAAAATGACTATTTCTGAGCTGCGTTTCCCTTTTGTATTAATAAAGTCATTCAGCTCAACCTTGATGCGACTTTGAAGTTTATCGCGTCCCTCCCATGTTGAGATGCAGCTTCTATGCTGATATTAATAAAACAGAGCAATGATTGTCTCTGTAAATTTTCGTCCAAGACTGCATTTCAGTCATTCTATGATGGTTTTGATGTGAATAAGCCTGATGGTGAGGATAGAGCTGGTCTTCATGGAGCATGGGACACTTAGAGAAAATCTTTCAGGAGAATGTTATGCATTTTGCTCCATTTATAGTTTCATGATAATGCATAACAAAGCACAACCACATGTGGGTCGATGTGTGTAACAATACCTGAATGAGGTGAGGATTCATGTCGTGATATGGCTTGCTTGAATTCCAGATTTGAATCCCATTGGGCCTGTGTTTGACAAACTGGGAAAAAGGGTCCATCAGCATTATCCAGACACCCTACAGGATCTGAAGGAGGCCTACCAAGAAGAATATGAGCTGATTGTTCAGGAGGAGATTGTACATTATTCAGGAGCATGTTTAAGAGGTTTGAATCCATGAATAATGAAAGAGGTGGCAAGACAAGCTTCTGAAGATAAAAGAAAAGTGTCAGTGTAAATATCGATTATGTTAATTATTGTATAATTTTTGTATAATTCGATCACTCTTATAAAAAATTGGCCTCTTTCAAGAAGAGAATTAGGAAACTTTTAGAACTAAATATTAAACCACAAAATAATAAGTAACTCTTTATATAACTTACAGATATTTAAAATAAATCGTAATATCTTAAAAATTTAAAGTAGAGTATTGCGTTTTTTGTACTAATCTGTGTATCAAAAAAGTTATATTTCCCACAGTATTGGGAGAAACTGTTTTCCAGTATGGTGACATGTCGTAAATATAGTGTTCATGTAACAAAACTAATAATTTATCAGAAAATTTTGTTACATCAAAATAAAGCATACATATAACAAATCAGCAGTTATGAAAATATTCTAATTATTATAACTGCATAAGTAATTTTCCAAAAAAAATCTGTATCCCACTTTTCCCCACAACAACAGTCTTAAAGGCGATATTTCTATTAAAAAAAAAAAAAAAAAAAAATTTAAGTACATCCAGGGTAAACTAAAGCATTTAAAATTTCAGTGGTAAAGGGATATATCTTTTCACCACATCGCACATTAACATTTAAAATTAAAATTTCACGGAATTTACGAATGCTTAGTAACTTTTAATCACATTTTATGGAAAATAACGTAAGTGCACTTACAACCTTTGCTTCTGACCGCCTCAATTATGAACTAAATGTTGTAATTGGTCCGGAATTTGAAATTGGTCCACTCTTGGAATGAATCGACCTATGTGTAGCAGGTAAATTATTATTATTTTTTTTTTAAACTGCAGTGAGTGACAGAAACCAGACATTTATAAAGATGACGCCTACAAAAGTTGTTAAGGAAGAAAGGAGCAATAGTAGGAAAGTAGAAAGAAATAAGAGTTTTTCTTTCCTTCATGTAATTTTTCACCCAATTTTTTTATTCCCGAAGAAAACTCCTATATTGTCATCTTTTACGCAGAATCAATTTTCAACGTTCTGTTGAATATTTAGACCTCTTCTCACCATTTCTTGACGAATGGTGTTGATGACCGACAGAAGATCTCCATGATCAGAGAAATCAGTAATCATAATACTGCCATTTTGGACTAAGTATCCCTTTTTGATATCCATAAATGCCAGTGCCTAGAGAGAGAGAAAAAAGTTATTAGTATAGAACTAATTGTATAATGTACATGCAAAAGAATATATGATGGTTATCAGAAGTTTTCCTGTTACTAGTGAGAAATTAACTACAAACAACACTGCAGCTGTGAAAATTTATAGAACTCCTTTCATTACTGGTAAACTACAGTGGTACACAGTTGAAAAATTGAATTTCTATCATGTAATAAAGCTATGAATTACTACCTTATATGCATGTATGATGACAAGAAATATCAACTTCCAACTTCAAGAAGTTTTTATTTTATTTTTTCTTTTCAAGAATAAAGATTAAAGATGTCTAATTCTTATGTTACCAGCTTTACAAAATCGCATATATTTCAATCTCTCTCAAGTATTAATAAGATTCTGGCAAAATAAATATAAGTATAGACAAAGGAAAACTTCAAATAAAATTTTAAGAAAAGAAAAGAAATAGTTCTACACCTATGAATGAAATTCCACTAATTCTTATTGAAAAATGTGATTACTACATCTATATCGCAACAAAAACAACAATAATAATTTATTAATATTTTATATTAATACAACATACAAAATGTATATTAAACCAAACCTCTTGTACTGTTCTGAAGCATTAATAACAGCAGCAAATGCCAACATCAATAAACTTGAACAACTACAAAATTAAGCTCTTCGTCTAACCACTGGAGCAGTTAAATCCACACCTGCTGATGCCATGCTTACCTTAACACGGATCCCACCAATAACAACAAAAATAGAAGAACAAGCACTACTCCAACATGAGAAAATGTTACGACTGCCAAACTCTAAATGGACAGAAAAGAACCTCCCTTCCTCAATTCTTAAAACTCATAGTAGTTTCCTAGAAAAGGTAACACAGATTAAATCCAAATTGAATATTCCTAAAACCAAGAGATAATCCATTGGAATTATTGCAACCTACCTTCAGTTTAGAATTAACAGAGGAAATAAGTAAATCAGACACACCAAAAGAAATACAAAACTTCTAGCACTGGAAACGATCAATACTAGATACCCTACAGAAGAATGGCTACACATATATACCGATGGATCCACCACAGAAAACCTTACTGGAGCTGGGGTTACATGTACACATTTTTCCTTTTATCATTCTGTTGGTAGAGACACAACAAATTATGATGGTGAAATAGAGGCTATACACATTGCTCTCTGACAATTATTAAATCTTCCCTTAAATAAATATAACAAGACAGTAATTCTTTCAGATTCTAAAGCTGCAATTCAGGGAATATGTTCCAATGCTACAAAGAAGTCAACAAAAATAAGGGAATGCTACAAAATATTAACACAACTCCAAAAAGTTAATAAGATTGTCCATCTCCAATGGATTCCAGCACACTGTGGAATCATGGGGAATGAAACCGCAGACACACTTGCAAAGAAAGGCACAACAATAAAACAAAAGCCTAAATGTAATTTCTCATATTCCTCAATAAAACGCTTGATCACTACAAAATTTTCTCATTTATACCTACAAGAAATAGAATCAAATGCTAAAGACAAAAAATGGATTACACTACTTTCCAACCCAGATATAATCCCCCAGAGACCAAGGAAAACAGCAGTTGCAGCCTTCAGACTATTGACAAATCATGACTGTCTAGCCAGTCATCTCTACAGAATAGGTATCTCAACTTCACCAATATGTGTCTTGTGTAATGATCCAGCAGAAATGAATGAAGATCACTTGAAGACCTGTGAAGCATTAAGATCAGAAGAAACTACAGTTCAAAAGTATTGGAAAGCACAATTGCTAATGGCTTTATTGCCAGATGCAAGGCACTAGACAACAACAACAACATATTCTGGACAACAGCTGTTTGCCAATAAAAGTACAGCACAGTGTAAAAATTAATACAATAATAAATTGACCAATAATGGTACAAATTAACTGCATTGACCAGCAAAAAAACCAATCACTTGGAAAATTAAATTACACTTCAAGCTCAATTACGTAGTAATTATAAAGCCGATCGTTTTTGCAATAATGTGGAATTTATATTGTATACTTTTGTGAACATGTGCTGCTGAATATTACTGTTTTCCCTCCACTTTCTTTCGCAAATGGTTTTTCCAAAATTGTCGAGTGTATTGTGATTACTGCATGTCAGTCAATCACGAACATTTTTAGATGTTCTATCAGTGAATTGCTTCTCTTTCTTTTTGTTAATTCAATAACATCGTTTCATAGAGAAGGTGATCCCTCTGATCATAACAATTTTCCCTGCTGACTGAACTGTATGTAGTTTTGAATCATTAAGTTTCAGGACACAGTGAAATACTCAAAAGTCTATTTCTGAACACAATGGTTGCAGAAATCTAAAACTCATATAATGTGAACTTTAATTTGGGACACAACCATTAAGAAATGGTTTAAGATAAAACATGCACCTATATTCACATTCGTCATTCCTTTTGTACTAATTTAAACAATGGCAGCAACTAGACTAAACAATAAATCCAGAAAGAGTAAAGTATTATTATTATTACTTTGAAGGAATTACAAGCTATGTGGGTTTCTCACAGCTAACTTCACAATGTTATGCCAAGAGTAATGTGGTAGATCTTGATTAATAATCCTTTCAAGCTATGAAGATTATTCAGAATTAGGAACAACAGGACAATGATGCAATGACAATGACAATGGCGAGAGCAAAGTACTCGTATTCAGAGAAAATCTTCCACACAGATAGTTTCCCAACACATACTTCACAAGATCAATTGGGGAGGAAATACAAATTTCTTCTGCAGGAAGCAGTAAGCTGACTACTTGACTGCAACTAAGCTGAGAAGGATCAAGGAAATACATTAGCCCAGTTGGAAATTTATGTCATGAAATATGTTTCTAAAATTTCTACATTCAGTACACAGTAGGATTAAACGTAAGAAGAGCAAACTTACTGAGATAGGGTCTGATAAGCGTAACTGTATTTCATGACAGATGTAGAACTCCCATTCCCAGCTTGGTTTCTGTACCTTCATAGCGACAGTTTTATTTTCCTTCACATTGATAGCTTTGTATACTTTCGCATAACTTCCTTTCCCGAGTAGTCCTTCTATACTGTATTTATCCTTTCCTGAAAAGGAAAAATAACATGCAATGGACAAGTATAATACTGTTTACAGTAATATATTGTGGTATGCTATGTTACAAATTTCAGTATTTTCTTAGTTTACAATCAACAAACAATAGTCGTGATTAAATGTATTAGGGTTATTTGAAAATTTCACAGCCGGACACAGAAATTAAACTAGGATTATTATTAAATAATCTTCATTTCTCAACATTCTTTATAGCATTAATTCGCAATAATTAAACTGCCGCAATGAGTGCAAAAAAGGAGCAAGGAACACACTTCTTATTTTTATTGAATTTATTGCGATTGCGATATTTTCATACCTCTAGTTATACAGCAAAAAATAACTTACCTAAACTCACAGTTCCACCAGCTTTAAATCTTGGCAAATTCATTTCCAGTTTCGTATATCTGTCATCACAACATGTTGCAGAGAATCCAGTTTGAGCCAAAAGTTCAGCAATAATCCTGTGGTCAAAAGGATTAAGGTCGTTGTTTTCTTTGAGTTCAAGATTAGAAAAATCTCTTGACAAGATCTTTTCTTGTAATGGGGATGTAGCTTCATTTTGGTTTTCAACCACGATTGCATTATACGAGTTAGCACTTTCTAGACTTCTTGGCAAATATTCAAGGAAAGACTTTGGTTCAATTCCTACACTGTCTTTCAAAGAATTCGGATTTAATTCTTGGATCATTTTCTGTGATTTATGTTGATATTCTTCTTTCTCTTTCACAGACTTAACAGATACTAATTTTTCTCTAAATGACAAGGACTTGTATGGCTTTAATAGACACAATGATCCTGATGACAATATAGTCTCTCTCTTCTCAGAAGACTTGACAATAACACCATTACAATGACTGATCAGGTGGTGTGATTCTGCTGACATATCCTTAACATTGGGATCTTTCAATTGATTTCCGCCTTGTTCACAATTTTTAACATTGGCATGGATAGTGTTTCTTCCATTAGTAGATATACCTGTAGAGCAATGCTCCTGTGCTGTCAACAGTGCTGCACCATTACTGACATTCCTAACATCAGAATTATTTGAAATGGATTTTGCTGCTTCTGAGGAAGTAGTTGGACCAAAAGAACTGTAATCAAACATCCTCATTATTTAGTTATCTACTTGTAGAATTATTATTGCTTTTCAGAAATATATTTAATTTTGAGAAAGAAGATTTAAAAAGAAAAAAAAAAAAAACACACACACACAAACACACTATGCTTAATCTTCTTGATTATATCAATATTATTTATAACTATAAACTACAAATTTGTCCGAACTCTTAAAACATTAATTATTATATTATATATAATTAAGAAAAATACTTATAAATTCCTAATAGAATAATCAAAGCATGTAGTATTACATAGTATAATGGAACATGTAAAATAAATTAAATAAATAAATAAATAAATAAAACGCATGTATACCAAATGAAATATGACTATAAATTATCACACTAAAAATATTAACATGGTCACTGTAATATAGATACAAAAATGCTTTGAGCTTATTCTGTGCCAGAGGGGTGACACACAAAGAAGAATGGAACAACAACAGAATAAGTTCAGAAATGAATTGCCCAAATGAAACACGATTCACAGCTTATTCATTACAAACTACATATAATCCGATACTGATAAAGATCGAACTATGGTCTCCTTAGGACAAGACTGTCACATTAGTGATGAGGAATCTCCCATCTGAATTAATCACGTACATGTTATACCTACATCGCCAATTCGAGCAATATGTTCAAAATACAAACCTAGGAGTGACTGCTTTGGCTGGAAGTTGAGAATTTTCACTATGAAACTGCTTCCAATTTATGACGTGAGGTGTGGATGAAACCAGATGGCAGGAAAAAGCCTGAGTGTTACATGTAATGTTTGTCAGATCTGCATCCAACTCTGGAACATTCTGTTTAAATAGTAACATTTTTATCAAATAATTACTACAATATGCATACTGTTTTAATCAGCGAAAAGTATATATCAAAATTTCAATAAAGAGTGCAACAAAATAATACATGTTCTCTTTATTATAAAATTAAAACAATAAAAAGTGTGTACTCAATGTTAAGCAAATTGTCAAAACGAGGTCCATTCTCATTGCATTTTTATAGGTGTTATCTGCAACGTATCAAGATGGTTCAGTTAATTTCATTTTAATCTTTTCCAGCAATGATATGAAAGGTAAGGAGAAAAAAACAGGGAATGTCAATTTTTAGCGACTTTTATTATGTACCTAGCACATTCTACTGATGGCAACTCGGACTACACCACAAAGGGTTTAAAAGTGGAAATGTTCGTATAAGATGTTAAATATTTGGTTCACTGGTTCAAAACCAGGAATATCAAAATATTATAAATTGATATTTTCAATAATTCTGTTCTGTAACATTCCCTTTCCAACGGTATTAGCTCAGGACTATGTTCGTTCATTCATAGTGTTGTGTCCAAGAGCAGGTCTTTCACTGCAATCTAATCTTTTTTATTTTCTGCCTTCCTCTCTTAGTCTCTTCATATGAACCACATAGGTACAGAAAATTCGCATGAAATGCTGTAAAAATAGAGATCTTGTCTGCAATCAGTGCTCACAGAATTATTGAACACAAAGTTGATGTTAATGCATTACTTTACCTCAAAGAAATACGTATATTTTTAACGAGGTCTAGATCTAGAGAGAAAAGGAAAATACGATTTAATGTGCCGCAAAGTAAAATGTTTGGACCTAACAAATAAGAACAGAAATTTCATATGGTTGATAGAAGATTAAATTGGCAATGTCATAACACACGAACAGGGAGTACTGAACAGATGGTCGAAATATGTAAAAGAGCTACAATGAGACAAGCAATCATCCAGATAACTGAGCTATAGAAGATCAAGCAGCTGTATCAGAAGACTAAAAAGGATTTTCTATTCTAAGGGAAGAAGTTGAACTAGTGCTTAAGGAAATGAAGAATAGGAACGTAAGAGAAGTTGATGGAATCCCCAAGGAATCAGTGAAATGCTTGGGTGAAGACAAAAAGGAAATTTCATCAATATGCAACGAAATATACGAGAAAGGAGAATAGCCTGAAAATTTCACAGAGAAAGTGTTGCTGCCAATACTGTAGAAAAATAATGCCAAGAAATATAACTTCAGGACTATAAGCCTGATATCTCACTCGGCAAGATTCTCCTGTGAATACTGAATCGACATTTATATTCTACAATGGATGGAGAGATGGAAGAAAAGCAATTTGGCTTCAGGAAAGGAAAAGGTATGAAAGATGCAATTGGACTGCTCAAACAATCAGTGAAGATACCTAGAGAAAAATGAAGAAGGGTGTATGTAGTATTTGTGGACCAGGAAAAGGTTTTTATCATAGTAGATTGGAATAAACTTATGGGGATCCTGAAGAAATTGGTATGGACTGGAAAGAGATGAGGCTATCCTAGATCATATATACTAACAGATAGCTCTCTTATATAGACTTTGGAGTTTGCAGTCGAGGCCGGCTTGATGTAGTTCAATAATCGTCAACAGATGGCACAATGACCAACACCATCACGAGACACGAACTCTGAACCGGTCTGGTCGGTCTAAATCGATTATTTCTTGCTTACGAGATAATCTCGGTATGTACTGTCGACAACTGATGACCATGGATAAATATTATTGGTCTGTATGACCTTGACAAGTTCCGAACGAGGCAGCTATTTATAGTTGTCACGTGGGCGAAGCGAAGAGATAAGATAAAGTACGCCTTTGTATTGAATAGAATACAATACAGAGTCTCTGCCAGACAAAGCCATGTAGACATGTTATAAAGTTATCGGTCGGCTAATTTATGATTCGTTATCTCTTCTGTTCTTATATATTTGTCGTGAATATTATTTATATTATCAACTAAGTGTATAACATAATTTATCCGTTAATTGATATTTTACTAATGATAAATCCAAAGAACAATGGGAAATAAGGGACTAAACACTGAAAAATAAATAAAATAAGAGAATTTGACGTTCATAATTATAATGTTGTCGGAGTTTTGTTATACTTTGCTTTGAATTATTTTAACTTGCACCACAAAAACATATGAAAATTAATGTTAACATTACCTCATTCTTACATCGTATTACCTATTTAATTATGATAGTAGTATATTGGAAAATTTGTGCATATAGCCTGATTACAATATATAAGTAATACTATCCTAACCTAAGCAATAGTAGTCTTGTTTATTTCATACATGTTCGTATAATTATACAAAAACAAGAATAATCTAGTTTGCAGCCTGTGATGTCTCGTTTACAGTATTATATAATATACATATTACGATATTTACTAGGTACTTTAACAATATATAGTTAATAATATTATAAAATATACAGGCCTAATCCATTACCAAGAAATACCCCTTCCCTCACATTTTCAATACTGTTTACCTCAAAAGGCCTTCAAACCTTAAAAACTATTAGACACTGGATTAAAATAGTCATGTTGATGTAGGCCTACAACATTACATTTTTTGTCACTACTCCTGATCCCATTCTAACAGTTTCAGGTTTTGTAATTTGTAACAATACTAACAATACTGATGGGTCATTCCATAGTGACACACATAACATTTTCGAAGTAACTATGATCTTCACAGGATATTTAATTAAATACTTAAGAGTTTATGAAAGAGACATCACTGTCTTTTAACGTAAGCATTCCAAAATATAAACAGAAAATCTTAAGGAAAAGGAATAATTAATAATGTAAAAAATATGAAATATTATATGGTGTGACACATGAACATTTTCTTGCCACTTAATTTATTACCAAAATGGAAAATGTTCATATTATTGTGCCAAATGACATAAATAGTTGTTTTCCAAAGAATTAAGACACTTGTGTAGTACATGTAACTACTGACATACTTTAATAAAAATAACAGTGCCATTAACAAATAAAATATTACGAATTATATTGTGACACACGAACATTTCTGCCAAGTTGATTACTATTTTTTTCAGATGCATATCGAGATTTATATACAGTGCCTACAGTTCTTATTATACAAAGCAACACTTGATTACACTAAAATACACATTGAGATTTAAAATGTCCTTGATTATTTACAACCATATGTGGTGATATCTCCTGTGTAATATCATGTGATGAATACACCAATATAGGCTATCTACTTTTCCTCCCATTTGTAGTACTTTCCTTTCTTGAACATCACGGAAACTTTAAATTCTTCGCCACCACAAGCTTTTGTAACTTCCTCTGCTTATCTGACGTCTTTTTTTAAATTGATTATTTAACGATGTTGTATCAACTACTAGGTTATTTAGCCTCGATGGGATTGGTGATAGTGAAATGATATTTGGCGAGATGAGGTTGAGGATTCGCCATAGATTAATTCGCCTTACAATTGGGGAAAACCTCGGAAAAAACCTCAACCAGGTAACTTGCCCCAATCAGGATTTGAACCCGGGCCCACTCATTTCACGGTCAGATGTGCCTACCATTACTCCACAGCAGTGGACCGAACATGGGTTATGTATATTAATTCTTTTGACTTTCGGTTAGCTTTCTTAAGAATACGCATATAGAAATGTAAGTTAGTGCTTTCCAGGCTATCCTTGTAATATTAGTGACTTACTTCAACCAGTTTGTTATTAAAATATATACAGTACCTAAGTGTTTACTTGTGGCACTGGTGATCCATTTAATTGGTATGTGAGACAAATTTAATTTTGTGTTTTACAGAAGGATACATATTGATTTACTTTTGCTCACATTGATTTTAATTTCATTTGTTGTAGTCCAGTTTTCAATAACGTCAAGCTAGTTTTGCAAGGCGGTGATATAAGATTTATCACTAATTTTTTCTATATATTATACAGTCATTCACGAATAACCTTGCTTGAGAAGTGGCATTTCTATTCAAATCCTATAATAATTTTCAGTAAATATTTTTCACCGAGAAGCTATTATACATTTAATTTTACTTCTGAGACCAGTGAAATATATGCCAATTTTATTAGAAAGGTGCATGTATAATTATCCAATAGCATGATGTTATCTGCAACAAAAACTAAAGGGCATGAAAGAAAACATTAATGCTGTGGTTCTTAGAGTTCCATTAGAGTTACACGTTCATTGTCCACTGAAAGTTGTATTTCTCTATTGAAGTGTAAAAGAGAAACTCTCATAAAGTATGTCAGAAACAAAGAAAGGCACCACCCAAATATGTGGGATAATTAATTTAATAATGTTATTACCGGGACTTGAAAAAAGCAATCATATGTAATGGGTGGGGAAAAAAATACTTTTTAATCGCGCTTCTATAGTTCGACAATGCTGACTATTCAGAGTTTTGCCTGACAGGTGAGCTACCATAAATTCCTTGAAGTCCTAGTTATTACTGAAGCCAAATGTGTGTCTATTGTCAAGAGTCCATTTTATTTATACTTGTTAAGACATCATTCATAGACTAGTTACGGCTTTCAGTTTTGATACTACATACATATTATTCGTCCTATTTATATATTTATATTGAATGATTCGGTCTACCTTCATAACACATCTCATCAACAATACTCGATAAAGAGCTGAATTATCTTCCATGCTGCGTTGTATTTATTTTGTCATGTTCCTATAGCAGGAATATTAAATAGGAATTCCTTAAAACAGATTTTTATTCACTCCTATGCCTTTATATAGAATACCAGTACATATACTGTATTTCTTAAGATTTGGTTACTTTATAAACAATATGTTAGTGCAAGAACTCTTTTTTTCGTATTTAATAATTCTGGCATGTGTCAATAAATATGCTTGAGACCTCTGTCTCTCTGAATTACTCTTTACTAACTTGAAACATATTCCAAATTTATATTTTAAAAAAGTATTAAAATATCCTCACAATTTAGAGCATAACAATTCCCGAAATAATCATCCTACATTAAATTATTAAGATAAAAATGATTCAATCTATCGCTTGTAACAATACCTTTATGGTCCTAATAAATTAAGAAATAATTTACATCCAACAGATTTATTTTAAAATGGTCTGCAGTTATTATTTTGAATTTTATTGTACCTTAATAAATTGAGTTAAGGTACAATAAAATTTCATAAAGTTTCAAACAAAGTAATTCCATCTTTCCAACAAGGGGACAATAAATACTTAAAGTAATGCTAAACTCGAAAAACTTATTGATGCAACTTAATTTCATATTCTATACCACTGGCACCAAAAAAAAGTGTCCTATTGTTCACACTGATTCAAGATGAATAGTTTCTTAGTGTTTGTCCATTCCACTTTTTTTTATTGTCCTTCCCATTTCTATTTCTCTCATTTTTAGTAGGTACTTCACATGTAGTATATGTTTTACTTTAATACATATATGATCATGAAGATATTTGGATATGTCTTACAAAATTCTTGCTGAAGACCACTGTGGTAACATTCTGCCGCATCTGTAGTTTGTACATTTCGAAATGTTCGTGCTTCAGCCCAGAATTCAGGCGGGGAGAGGGGAGGTTGATGTGCCAATGTAGTTTTCCAGAATATAATAATATTCAAAACATTCTCTAATAGGAGGGGCCTCTGATATTAGCTCTGCAAAAAATCTGATACCAGTACTTCTGTTGCTGGTAAATAAGAAAGAACGAAATATAAAAATTTTTAACCACTTTCGAATTTCAAGTGCTTTGTGTCTCAGCTGCTGGTTTGATATACTGTTTGTTTCCTTTAATTTTCCAGAGCAAAAACTGTCCTAAGCGAAATTTACACTCTGTAATCTTAACACTGGGAACATTTATTTTGGCAGCATTGTGGGATGCTGTTTCATAATATAACAAGAGCTTTGAAATGATTAACTGCTAACTATTTACCTGGGTGAAGGTAGCACTGAAGCGGTTCCTGTGATTTCTGAAGTGAAAACCGTTCAATTTATAAGGAATTTTTTTGTGGAGATGCAGTTGATTGTATATGCAAGGTGTAAAAGTGCCTAAACTAACTGACCCCAGTGCTGTCATGGAGGCCACACGAGGCCATATATTGTATGGAACCTACAATTTTTTTTAATTAATCGTATGGGGAAATGAAAATTTTGTCTGTAAGGAGCCATACGGCATATGGGTGCCTAAGTTTTGTACGTGGAGATCTATACGGATCTTAGATCATCTCTTGCTGTTCCTACTGTACCTACCAGTATTTTGTTTGATGTTCATAAACAAAAATTATCCACCTCTTCAGCACTGGAATCCAGAATTATATAAAATAATGGTTGAAAAACAAGAAGTGCTGCAAACATACATCCAAGATTCATCGAGACAAGTGTGCATCTATGGTGGTGCTACACGGTGTATTCTTTAAATCAAACTTATACAATTAAATTGTAAAGCAAAACAATTTCTTTACTTCTTCTTTAATATTAGAAAAAATAATTAAATGACAATTGGAAAGATAGAAAGAGGAGAGTAAAATATATTTCAAGGGAGAAAACAAGGGGTGGGGTGTATGGGCAAGAAAAAAATTACCATGACAGCACTGACCAAACCTAACCTGCTACAGACTCATGTATGCAAGGTGAATAAGCTGAGTATGAAGGAAACTACCTCAGCGCTAGTTTAACTCTTATAGATGAACTATATAAAGAACTTCAAGTGTCAATATTGTCTCAAAGGTTTCTGTGTAACAAACTTCATTTAGAAATGTCCATCTGCGATTATGTTAACTGCAGAAGAAGGAAGAAATATTGTCGTAATATGAAGGTACTCAAATTTCGAATTGAATCACACTTTTTAGAAAGGAACTAAGTCAAAGTGTTCTATTTTTCAGGAGAGCAAAAGAACTTACTTTCATGAATAAATACCTATGTACCAGTGCCGTAATATAAACATCAACTCGATGATAGAGAAACAGGGAAAAGTTTAAGTTCCTTCCTTTGTTTATCTTTGCGTCTTGGAAGTATTAATCATTTCATCAGAAGAAATAAAAATGACAAATTTTGACTTAGTTCCTTTCTAAAAAGTGCGATTCAATTAAGGACAAGGAAAGGCTACAAAAATTATTTTTGATTTCACCCTTATAAATTGAACGATTTTCATTTCAGAAATCACCGTAACTACCTCAGCACTAGTTTCAGTAATTTAAGGACCAGTATAAAGGAAATTTGATTAAAGTGAGAAAGAAATTCGTAAGGGAGGCGGTCAGGAGGGATTGAGGTTGTCTACTATTTTGTTACAAACAACTATTATATGCATTTCATTTGACTAACGATGATTTGTAGAGAGCAAAATACCTACAGTAGGGTAAAGAATCTAAATCAGTACGTTTATGAGAACGGATATAAAAGTGTCAGGAAAATAACAGAATTACCATATATTGCAATTAACTCTGCATTGGGAGAGAAACCGCACAGGGTATAGTAAATCTGCTGAAAATTAGAAAATTGTGTAAAAAAATGCATTCAGAGCGAATTTTGCAGCCTGATAATATCTCGCCCACGTTATGGACATAATTCAATACCGTAAGACTGATATGAAACGAATATTAGAACAATTTGTTAACCAAAGACAATGTTCAGTAGTTATTTAACAACATACAGATCAAATAAAAACACAAACGCATATTTAGATGAAAAGAAAATTATTAGTATGACCGCTTATTCATAAAAAGAACACTGTGTAGCCTACATGAAGCAATATATCACGCCTACGTTATGAACACGTTGAATTTAATGTGGACGAGAAACGTACAATTATTATTTATCTGCTTCCATATCGCATCATATAATACACCTGTAAAATGAAAACATGTAGGCCTAAGAAAAGAGGAAACATGTTTGGGGGGAGGGAGTTGTAATTCTTCCCCTTTCGGATAAATTTCAGAAGAGGGATACCTGCTTTTCCTTCATATTCAAAAATTGTAATCTTGTGCACACAAAATAAATTAGTGCATTTTCGTGAGCATCATGATGTGCATTCAACAAACGCAGACAAATCTGCTCTTTTTAGTATTTTGTGATAATTGTTGCTAGTGAGTATTGTATACTGAAAATTAAAAACAATTAGATATCATACATCAAATGATGACAGATTATATATTGAACACAAACAACATTATATCAGCCATGTACCAAAATTTCATCTATGTGTGTTGATGAATTTGGGTAAAACAAGCTTCTGTATGCTACAATTTAGCGACACATCACAGTCTTATTGTAACATAACCTCACATTACAATGAGAAAGAAATTTGGAGGTGGCACGACGTAAAAAAGTCATCCCACAGTTGTATTACTCTATGTACTTTTCAGGCACTCTGCCATCTAGTGTTTGTTATCGCAAGCTCATTTCTCGACACTAGCGACGCATAGCGTCCGTTATTTTCCAGTTGCGTCCAAATTTAATATAAGCTTGGCTGATCTGTTTTATATATGATCTAGGGAGGCTATTCAGGAAACTATACATGAAACAAGTCAAAGTCAGGGTAGGAGAAGAAATGTCAGAAGGAAGTGAAATAGGGGAAGTAGGACAAGGATCTCTTTATCATCTACCCTGTTAAACATGTATTTGGAGGATTTAGTGAAAAACTATTTTCAAAACATGGAAGGGGTGATAGTAGGAAAAAGAAGAATAAAGCGCCTAAGATTTGCTGATGATATGGCACTGTTAGCAGAAGACATGAAAGCAAGGGATTTGCTACTGAAGCTAAATGATATCTGTGAACAGTATGGGTTGAAGATAAATGCAAACAAGACGAAGACCATGGTTATTGGAAGAAAAATAAAGAAGATAAATATGCGAATTCGAAATGAGGCAGTGGAATAAGTGGACAGGTCCAAATATTTGGAGTATAGTGTAACATGAACTGGTGCCAGGAAGTCAAAAGAAAGAGATTAGTGAAGTACCCAAAGGCCACAAATCATGACTCACAATGTTGTCACCAGAGTTGATTAATTAGGCATTGAATAATTGGTGATGTGTGCAGTGAGGCCACCATAGATTAAATATGCACAATTACCTTTTTCTTCGCTCAATTCGTCAAAAGTGGGGCAAATATTAATGTAGTAACCGATTTTCTGACTCTGTTGTCCTTTAAAAAGGTTCAATAATTCTGTGAGTACTGATTGCACTTCATACCCTGATTTATCACTATCTCATGCGGATTTTCTGTGCTCTAATAACGATTATTTAGACAATTAGCATAGCCACTGAAATAAAATTATGCTTCATCACTGGAAATGGTGCAAATGAGACTAAATAAGCAGTCAAGAGAGACATTGTTGATAAGGAAGAAGAGATGTACAAGAATAAATTCTTTCTCAGAAAAGACTGTTACAAAATTAAAATCCAATGTTGAAAAACTGTACTTCAGTTATATATGACCCAACTGTAATAGAGTATGCACTCATTGATTTATTCTGGCACTCATCAACAAACACCACTCGAGTCAGCTGTAGCTTGTAAAAGTGGGATGTCAAAAAAGAAGATGAGTACTTCATCAACAGATACGTGATCTGCATTCAGTAGTGAGCCTAAAAAGTTACCATGTAAAATTACTTCAAATTAATATTTTATGTAGATCATGTAACTCATTAACATACCTGAACTATTTCTGATGATTGAAATTCCTTCCCTTTTTTAAACATCAAGTTTCCATGGCCTTTCTGTTCAACATGGAAAGTAGTAGGTTGTTTCTGCTGGTTGGCCTTATTCACCGACGTCTGTTTGTGATGCTCCTGCAGAACTTCCATACAGTCTCTTTCTTGCTCAGAATGCACAACTCCCTTACATTTGACCTCACTTGTGTCAGAAGGTTGGTTATTGATATTACAACTTCCTCGAGATGTGCGAGTTACGGCAGCACCACTGTTACCAAACGATGTGCAATCTGATTCATACTCTTTTGCTTCTGATATTATATTTAATGTTTCTCCACTTTGTTTTTTAACACTAGCGAGAACTGTATTTGCAGACCTGTAAACAACTGGCTATTACAACTTTGTAACTTTTTGATAAGAATCCTAAATATGTGTTCTGAAAAACAATACATATGATCTATGTACATCAAAGGACAACTTGTGATCACGAACGATAAACACAACAATTTTGTGAAAGATAATGGAATTTACAATTTCAAACAGTTTTAAGGGTATGACATACACCTTTTATATGTGACATCAAATACAGAAATCTTATTGAAAAACTGAAAAGCCATGCATTCACTACTAACTCATTTTAGTTGCATGAAGTGATTGAATAGCTGTTTTAGAGCATGACAGAAGTAGGTATATCACACATTTAAAAGTGACTAATCTTGAAAACAGACACATTGCTTTTTTTTCTCATACGAAAGTTCAGTAATTATTTAATACCGTTAATTACGAAGTTATCACTACTGTATTAATACCTTTCAAACAACATAAGTACACTAACCTAATGCTGATCTGAGCAGATTTCTTGTCTTGCAGTTGTTTCCAGTGGTTCATGTGAGGTGTTGATGAAACTAGAGGATAAGAGAATGCCTGTGTGTTGCTCGTACAGTTTATCAAGTCTGCTCCTGATGTCAACTCTGAAACTATCTATAAAAAGACACAACATGCAGGTTATAATGTATCTGGATAAAATTTAGTTTCATGTCTTATATTTGGAAAACAGTGTATTAGAAAAAAATGCAATTAATTAGACTGTACATATTTTCCACAACCATCATTCTTTTACATCAAACCTTATGGACTACTGAAGTTTAAAACAGTTTATGCAACTGGATTTCTCTTTCTACATGCTTAATTTTCTCCTCCATGCAAAGACCCTTACTCGCTCATTAAATCAATTATAAAAGTGGTATTTTGTTATTATTGCTTATAAAAAACGAAGTCAAGTTTTTGTGCTATTTGCATCTGGTGCCAATTTGACACTTCATATATATGCTTCCTGGATCAACTGACCTAAAAACACACTTGTTAGAGTAAATGTATAGATTGTATAAAATAAAATCATGTTTAAAAGTCTCTCTCAGTATAATAGATATCAAAAACGTGCGAAATGTGTATTTTTGTGAAAATTTTCAAATAGATACTCACACTTTCTTTTAAACTTAATTTAATGTAAAACAGCACCTATGTGTAAAAATTATTTCGTATTTAGTTGGAGTTGACTTATGTTAAACGAAACAATCATCCTATGAAAAATTTACTAACATAATTTTTTAACCAACCTGAACAGTTTCTGGTACATCAATTGCGTTTCCTTCTGTTCTCACTAGTTTTTTCTTACAATTTTGCTGCTCAGTTACTCGGGAGACAATGGGTTGTTCCAATTGGAGATCTAGATCAATGGACTTCCAAACTATTTCTTTCTCATAAAAATAACCGGACTTAAAGGACGACCCAGCATTAGCATGAGCATTGTCACTATGTTCTGCTTGTCTATTATGTTCTACAGACATCTCTTGACTGACAAGATCCTCTTGCAAAACTTCTATGTTGCCTCTTCCTTGATCCAAGTGTCCAACTCGTCTATGCAGCATCACCTCGTTCATATCAGTAGAAGGCAGACTATTGGTGCCATAGCTCTCTCGAGATACAACAAGATTTGTGTGATGTGTGCTTGCACCACTGCTACCAGAAGAGCCACTTGACCTGTACTCTGTTGTTTCGAAGACTGTACTCAGGTTATTCATAATTTGCCGGTGTGTGCTACTACCAAGTGCACATTCAGTCCTGTAAATAGAAATAGAGATGATATGACACAATGCAACTATCTGGGATCTTTTCTGAACCCATACTATTCAAAATGTTTATAACTTAGCAAAAAGTACCGTTATTCATTTAATATTCTACATATGCTCCTACTTCATCTTCTAATTTACCATATATGGATTTGTTATTTTAACATTATATGTCTTTATGACTCAATTAAAAAAATTCCGACTGGGGGTCTATTTTTCATTTTATTCTCTGGTGAACTTTTGAAATTAATTAATTTTAAATGTTTTATGACAATGTATTAGCTTCAAATGTTGTTATAATGAGGTATTACTGAGATCTACTGTTGTGATTAACTTCTGTAACATTCTATAAAGTTCAGAATTTCAGTTGTAAGCAAAATGTTATAGTAGTAAGTTGTGTTTTGTATTACATAATATATCACTGACAGTTACAATATATAATGGAAAATATACTATAAGTACATGAAAGAGGGTATAAGTGCGCAGCAAGCTGTAGAAAACAGTGATAACAATTGTAATGGTGTAGTGATGGAAATAATGCAGTGTTATAAAACGGAATTAGCACAGAAGTGAAAGCCAACGAAATCGATGTAACTGGTTTGTGTCCAGTTGATAGAAATATAGCTCATCTTGTGTCCAAAAATGGACTTATAAACTATGACGTAAATCCACCAGCTGTACACAAACCATTACCATGTTTAGAATTATTATTCATAATATCAGAAAGAAAGAATGGCCTTTTATGGACTTACTATATGACGTCATCTGCAATAAATTAATGTTTTAGTAGGCTACACAGTTTGCACAGTAACACTGATGATATGCAACTACACCTCTTCAAAGACACTGATTATACTTTGCCACTATGGATAGTCACAAAACCTGTATTTACAGCAGTTTTGTTTCACAACGTCCAATTTTTTAGAAATATAAAGTTGTTAGAAATTCCTGAAAATTTCTGTTTATTGAAATCACTTACTTTTATATAATTACATCATTAAATTATTATCACGTTAAAACTGATAATTTAGACACAATTTAATTATAAAATTGTTATAGAACACTATACAATTAACAATTACAACAAAATATCTCTCATATGAGTTTTTAGGCTTTCAAGGTGACTGTGATCAGAATTAGGTTTATGGGTGATCCACTGTGTCCTGGAACTTCACAATTCCAAATGTCAAGATCTAGGACATGGTGGATTATTTATCCAAAAGCCTAATTCTGAAAGTATCTCTCAAATATATATTTTTTATACGTAATATTTCTTGGGAACATAAAAAAATATACTTCATTTCGCATACCCAGTAAAATATTGTCGTATGTCGAAAATCACATATTACTTTTGTAAATAATTTCGAGCACTGTGCTACTGATTGGAGGTATGAAATTCTAATAATAAAATAGTAAATTATCAAAGGTTCTGGTCGTATTTATTAAAATATTTTTACAGTAGTATTTCACTAAGAAATAGCATAGGTATCTTTACAAATCACAATTTTCGAGTTATGATATTAATTTACTGGGAGTGCGATTTCTGGATTTATTTGCATGGTTTTTCCTTGGAGCTGGTAGGTATGAGTCCCTTAATTGTTTTTATTTTGTGAAAATAAAGTTTCTTAACGAGTCCGCCGAGTTAGCTCTGTGGTAGCGTGTCTGCCTCCAGACTAGCCGGACTGGGTTCGAGTCCCGGCGGGGTCAGAGATTTTCATGTAAAATTTCTACCTCGGGACTAGGAGAGATGGCGGTGCACAACTTCTAATCACCAGATTGTGCACCAATATGCCTGGGTTAAATCCCAAATCTCTCCACAGTGCATATGAAGAGAAGGCATATGTCACTGTTGATAGTGATTCATCCATTGGATGGGGATGTTAAGCCTGGCGACCCCCTTGGTGCTATTTGACAGGAGTAGGCTATGTCCCGGCACCAGGTTTCCCCTTCTCCCTTCCTCATCTTCATCATCATCACTCATTCCAGACACTACACTTACACGAACACTTACACATACACTCACCCTAGTACACGACATAACTCTCCACAGACACACATCATGTACAGCGTGACCTGCCGAAGTGGTGTACAACTAGAAAATGGGTCACAGTTCTGCCATCTATCCGCAATATCCAGAACCCGAATCACGCAAGTGAAGTGGGTAGGCATTGGATACATACACACACACACAGTTTCTTAACATGTGCAATAAAGTTACTTCCTGTTGAAGTGTGCCACCAAAGAAAAGATTTCTATAGAAGGCAATAGATCCAAGAATCACATACAGAGACGTGGCAACCTACATAATACATTTATAGTTATGTCTTCCTGTTTTGTCATTAGTTATAAGTAATTTGTTCAGTTATTTTTCAGTCATTGTATAAGTTTCTTTGGATGCGGGAGTAAAGTAATCTTTGTGAACAAAAGTTTTGTTTTCAACAGTGTCATATTGCACATGTATTATCCATCCTGATTTATTTTGTTATTAATGTAGAAGTTACATATTGCCACAGCAAAGACGAAAAATTATTGACATCTATAAAAGAGGTTATTTAGCATATTTTGGCGTAAAATTGGTGACCAAGACAACTGTAGTGCTCACACAATGTGTGGAATTAATTCATTTAATGTGCATCTGTGGTTAATGGCAAGCGGGAATCATTAAGTTTTTGGTGTTCCCATAATGTTACTTGAGCATCAAGATCATTTAACATATAGTTATTTTTGTTTATGTAATGTGAAAAGTATAAATAGTAAAAATAGACAGTAATGAACTGGACATTCCCAGGACAACAGTCTGGAGAGTTCTGCGGTTTACACTCTACAAACATGCATACCATCTGGAAGTGCTACATCATTTAGAACAGGAAGATTATGCTGCCTGTCAGGCTATGTGTCATGATCTACTTGAGGCTGTTGCTAATGAGAATCTAATGAACCATATTCTTTTAAGTGACGAGGCTACATTTCATACTTGTGGTCATGTGAGTAGGCATAACTGTGGAATATGGGCCGACAAGCAATCTAATGCTACTTACGAATGGCAAAGGGATACATGCAGAATTACTGGTCCATACATCATGCTTCAAGAATCTACAGTGATTGGAGTCACATACTTGAACATGCTTCAACAATTCCTAGAACCACAGCTTACTCAGGATGATATTTTACACTCTGTTGTCTTTCAGCAAGATGGTGCTCCATCCCAGTTTGCTATGGTTGTGTGTGACTACTGAAACGAAACCTTTCTGGATCAATGAATCGGCAGAGCTACAACAAGACTGTGGGTACCAGGTTCACCAGACTTACCCTCACTTAATTTTTTTGCTTGGGATTTATTAAGTCCCATGTGTACAAGACAATGATTCGTGACCTTCCTCATTTACAGCAACACATTTATGAAGCCGTAGCAGCTATTACACCACGCAAGCTTCGTAACGCTTTTAGAGTGATAGTGCAACACTCGGAGCAGTGCTTCGAAATGGAAAGGGAGGGGGGGCAGATTGAACTGTACTGAATATTGTACATAGACTTCTGACAAATAACATATGTAACAATCATTAATGTTGGACCATGCTTTCAACAAAATGGATCGAGACTTTTGGACTACCCGGTATAATACATATATATATATATATATATATATATATATATATATATATATATACACAGAGTGAACCATAAGTAATGTAATTAATTTCAGGGGGTTATTCTTCGAGATATTTCAAACAAAAATATTTAATACAATTTTGTTCGTTTTTCTTTCCTTTTCGAGAAAAAAATTGTTCTATGTGAAACATTTCATTGCTTGTTTTGGGAAAGCCACTGATATAGTTCACAATATGCTCAGTCAATTTAAGAGAGCAGTGTATTATGATAAGAAACTGATTGAAAGCATTTTAGTTTCATCCTCTAAATGTGCAGAAATTTGATCCAAACAAATGTAACTTTTCGTTCTGCAAAAGAATTTTAAAGTGTTACAGTTGTTCGGATCCAATTTCTCTACATTTAAAGAACAGAACTAAAATTCTTTCACTCATTTAGTATCATAATGCACTACTCTCTTAAACTGACTGAACATATTGGGAATTAAATCAATGGTTTTCTCAAAACACACTATGAAATGTTTCACATAAAACAATTTTTTACTCGAAAAGAAAACAAAAACGAGGAAAATTGTATGAAACTTTTCGGTTTGAAATATCTCAAGGAATAATCCCTTCAAATTAATGACATTTCATCCTGAATAAATCATGTAGTAAATACAGAATCTTGTGAATACCACGTCAGTGCCTACTCACAATAATTTATATCAAATTGAACCACTGTGTACAGCAACATTACTATGTCTGTGTAGATGAACTATTTCACAACTTGGGATGTTAAAAAGAAGGTTAATTCTTCACACCTGAATAAAGTGAAGCTATAGCTCGTACGGAACCTGGTGAAGCTTGGAGGGAGAGCAGCAGTGTGGTTGGATTTGGCTACCGGCAGAGGTTACAGTGACGAGATGCAAGCAAGACTGAACAAGTGTTACTCCCTCCACTCCTAACCGCCCGTAGAATAGGTTTCGCCATCAAGGTCAAGCTTCACCAGGTTTCATTCGAGCTATATACTGTGTAAACTAAAAACATTAGTGAACTCTATCAAATAATGTATTCTTGTTACAATATCACTATCAATAATGATAATAGTAATAATAATAATAATAATAACAGTAATATAATAATAACAATAATAATAATACTAGTACACTAGGAGACTACTAATCTTTGTCTCAGAACTAACATTTTTTTCCTCACTAGTAACAGCAGGTAGTCCACCAAATACTTTCCCCCCCTTTTTTTTTTTTCCAATCTCTCTCTTTTCTGAACAGATGCGACCTGCATAGATAAAGTAACCAAGCTGTAAGTTGAGGAGGAAGGAGTGGAAAGATCAATTTCACAAAATACCAAATAAGAATTTTATTGTGCAGTAGTCACATGACTTCTGCACAACTCAAATTATTAAGAATTTTGAAAGGAAAAAACAGATATACCTTTTGCTATATGAACTAAAGGCTACACTCTATTTACTGTTATCAAATTCGAAATATCTCAATACTAACCCATTATTCATAACTCTGGACTGAGTAGAATGCCTACTATGTAACTGTTCCCATTGGTTTACATGAGGTGTCGATGATGGCAGAGGGCAGGAAAAAGCCTGGGTGTTGCACGTACTGTTTATCAAATCTGTCGACACTGCCACCTCTGAAAGCTTTTATGAACACAAAAAAAGTATTTGTATTACAGTATAATTTTCCGTACATACACTATATGAAATTTAATGCCAAGCCATAGATATGAAAATTAAATAATATTTATCCTTATGTAACAAAATTTGTGAAATTCAACTGAATTGAATTTCACGTATAATTTTTATTATTAGTTTGCAAATTCATTACATCTGAAGTTATCAATATAAATGTCTTTAAACATTGTTCAAAAACAGAATGTTTAATTTAAATTCAAAGATTGTGATGATCATCTTGCTCTGAATATTTCTTCATTAAATATCTTTCATTAACACACAAAAAGACTTTACTACGACACATGCATTGTACTTGGAAGTGATGATAAAATAATTTAAATCTCATGTTTCTTCTCAGTATTAAAATCTACATTTTCCCCATTTCCTCAGCTCTAAAAATTTTAAATACCATCTAATTCTATTGCTTTTATGGAAAACAATAACTAAACAGTTATTTTGTCAATTCAGTTCTACTGAATAATTTACATTCTTGGCATGCTGTAAAAATGTTGTTTGAGTTCATTTACCATATCACTTAAATGTACTTCAGAAGAGGAAGAAACTTGTTTAAAAAACGATTTTAAAGTGAAATACACTAAAATAATGCCTCTATAGTATTACCCAAACAATGAAACCTTATCATAAAACCACCAGACTTGCTGAAAAATGGTCACTAGTCACTGACAGTGGCAAAGAAATTTTGAAGTATAAAAGGTTAATTATCACGTGATTAACTATGTATGCATGTGTCTATATATTTCATATTTATTATCATCATACAGTTTTCAGGTAGTGGTTTCCCTCACAGTTTTGCATACGGTCCACCACTACCCTTGATTACATTCAATCACATATCCTAATATATTTCTCCTATCATCTATATCTCCCCATATCTTCCAATTACATGACGTTAAAACCTATTTCTAGCTATTTCTTCTCCATACTTTTAGAAGTACAGTATTTTCAACTCTGCACCTTCCTTATCTTCCCTTAATCCTATTCCCGGATACTATGCAATACTGTCTATCATTCTTATATAGAAACATTCTCGTCTACATCTACTCATCCATCTCTACTACTATCATTGTCATCTTTCATTACTGATATCCCTAATTTTCTGTTTATCTTAAAAAACCTTTTTATCTCTGACTAGTACTCACTAATTTTTCTACTTTCTCAACTACATTACTGTATTATATTATTTGCCTCATTTATTGTTCCAATGTTCTCATGTTTGTAGCACTTACTTGTTATTACTTGATCAATTCACTTATCACTTTATTGGATAACTTTTTCTGTTCACTCTCACTACTTGTACTCACTTGCTACCTCCTCACTTCCCATATTCTTCCTCTCTCGATTACATGCATATTATTTCCATACTATTTCTAACTCCTATTAGCCTCACTACCTTTATTGCTTTTGTGTGTCTATATATACATACACACAGTGTTACACAAGTTCCTCCAGGATTTTGAAGTTTGGCCCTGCAGTAATAAACCCACATATAAGAAACAAAAAAAACCAATGAGGTAGAGGAAACATACAAGTTTTTTTTTTTAATTTTATAGATGCCATAGCATAGTTACGGTACCCATTTCTCCACTAGGAGGCAGTAGTGTGTGAAAATGATATTTTCAGATGAACAGAAAGCTTTTCTTTCTGCAATTTGCTAAAACCAAGTCAAATGTAACAGTGCAACATAGTTTTCGAACCAACTACCTTACAAATCCTGTAACAGACGAAACAATAAACAACTGTTACAGAACATTTTACATGGTTCTAAGTTTTAGAAGCCTTCGATGTAGTCACTAGTGTTGCGTACTTGTTCCCAGCTATGCGGAAGCCGTTGGATCCTGTTGGTCTCTAATCTCTTGATGGTGCGAATAGAGCAGTCAGTTGCCTGTAAAACATCTTCAACTGTTTGGAAGCAAATCCCACGAAGTGGGTCCTTCATCTTAGGGATTAGATTGAAGTCGCAGAGACTTAAATCCAGAGAATATGGCGGGTGATAGAGCACTTCCTAGCCCCAGCATTTGAACAATTCAGACACAACTCCTGCTGTATGCTCCCTAGCATTATCATGCAGAATGATGGGTGGGTTATCCATAAAGTGTCGCCGTTTTCTTCTCAGAGCTGCTCACAGGTTGTTTCGCAAAAACGAATAGTAGTACTTCACATTAACATTCTGCCTTGGGGGAACGGTATGCTATAAGATCACACCATCCCAATCAAAGGCAAGAATCAGCATAGCCTTCACATTGGTGGGGGTCTGCCGAACTGTAGTTTTTCGTGATGACCCGAGATGATGCCACTCGTCTGATTGGCGTTTCAGCTAAGGTCTATAAGGTCTGGCCCAGGTCTCATCAGTTGTAACAATACACCATAAGAAGACCTCTCCTTCGCGCTCATAGCGCTGCAAGAGAGTACGAGAAGCATCATGCAGAACACATTTTGAGCCAATTTTCCGTATTTTCAGGCAGTCCTTCAGGATGTGCAGCACAGTTAAAGATGCCAATCCTGTATCTTGTGCTAACTCATGAATCGTTAAGTTCCGATCCGTCTCCACTAACGCGGATACTGTCCATATACATTCGTCACTTACTGGTGGGTGACAAAATTGGGCATGTCCAACATACTTTCGCGTCCTAGTCTGAAGACTCTAACCCACCTTGCTACCATTCGGTAAGGTAACGCAACCGCATCGCAAGCCTCTTGCAGTCCTTGATGACACTGTCGTGGCGTGCGACCTTTAGCACTTGAATTTTTAACCAGCTTCTCTGTTCCTAAAAACATTGTGACTGTATTCTGTGACCGCTTGCTCACAACTGCTCACCTTATTGTTGTCACTGTGAACGGACATGGAGAGGGGAGGGCGAGTTCATTAGCTCTGTGGGAGGGGAGGCATGTAAGCAATCTATAGTATAAACGATATTGCCTGGCTCCTTTGCACGGCATCGCTGTAGCATAGTTGCCACTACTAAAAAATTAACCCATATATATTCGTAAGTTAACTTAATTTTCAAGCCGAAACAGTAATCAAATAATTATTTAGTGCAAGAGATTTTGAATACATACATGAAAAATTCTTCAGTATAGTCTGTTTCACATTTCTAAATTTGATTCTTACATGCATATGCTGCAATGAGAAATTAAAGTAAAGAAAATCTACATATCTGCTCTAATAGAGCAGACTTAGCAAATAAGAAGCATTTGTCGAAGCATACTGATACTAAAGGGTATCCCGACAAGAATGCTAGATTTAATAACATTAATAAATATAACAAAACAAATAACAGTTCCGCCAACCCAACAGCAAGACAATTAGGCAATGTCCGACCAATGTTTTGTTGTCATTGGGTTGGCGACACTATTATCTGGTTTTGTTGCATTTATTCTCATTAAATCCGGCATTCTTGTTGGAACACCCTATATAAGGTTCACAAATCTTTTTGGCACTTGTGAGGAAAGAGAAAGTTAGCAAGCAAGCCTTTATGATGCTAGTCCTGTGCAGGGATGAGTTACGGAAAGGGACTGGGATAGAAAAAGGAGGAGCAAAGGCACTAAAGAAAAGAATGCTAAGGTGCTTGGAAGAAGTCGACCTGGAAGAGAGATGTCGTCTATAGCAGGCTTATTAAAAGGGGACGAATAAAAAAGATTGTTCTCAATGTATACAATTATAATGAAATAAGCAGAGTAGTAAAAAATAAGGTGTCTCTAACAAGAATGAAGAGGATTTTGCCTGAACGAAAATAACATGAAGCTGAAGAAACATCAATAAGTGCACCAGGGAAAAACATCGATGGCAAAGTACCTATCCTACGTGAAATTATCTATCATTCAGTGGGAAGCACTATTTTAAGGACCATTTTAAGAAAGTTAGGGTGCAAGTGTAAGAAGAAAGGGAAAAATACAAGTGTTCTGATCGAGAGGCAAAGAATATTATATCTCTCAGTCATAAAGTTCAGAGAGGAATGCCGACCCATCATCTTCTAGTGAGAAGGTATACATATAAGCCACAATGATAGGGGATAGGATGGAGATCATAATAACAAAAAATTACAATGAAAGCAGTAGTGATAGTGTAGTGGTAACAATTTCTAACAATAACAATATACGCATGATCTATAACGTTTAATTAGTTTTGGTGTTTGTAACTTTTTGGCATTATAAGTCTATTTACATGAGGTCTGAATGTACTTCTAATGTCACAGCGATTGGCAGGCAGGTATCAGTTGGGGACTACAGTTGGTTGGGAGACGAGGCAACATACAAGTTGGATAGCGACTCAATTCTTTGCTTAACATTTAAAATTAGGGGCCATAAAGATACTAATGACCAGAATTCGGAGATTACTTTCACTGATAAAAATTATTTTATATATACAATATAACCGATATATCTTAAGTATACAATCTGATAATACACATAAAATAAAAGTATGCACAATTTGTCAAATTTCAACTGTAGTTCACAACTTTATCGTAATCTTGATTTTTAGTTACAATTCTTTCAAATTCAGGAACTGTTTCAGACATTGCAATTCTAAGTAGTTTTAAATGTTAATTTGAAATGCGTGAACTGGTTTTCGATTTTATAATTTTTAATTGAGAAAAAGACTGCTTACTTATGTATATAGAGCCAAATATTGCTGGAATGTTACTGGTGAATGACAGGAGTCTTGGATATTTCAGGTTACTTAACTGTTTAAATATGTTCTATTTACACCATCAGCATCTGTGAACTTACTTTTCATCAATGTATCATTGTTACAAGTTCTAATTATTGTAAATCCAACCTAACTTTCTTTATGTTCATAGAAAATAGATTAGTGAAGATGATGAACTCATGTTCCATATTCCTAAAATCTCAAAATCTAAGTTCTAAAATTCGCTTACTAAATTTTCTATGACCTGAATTCAGTCATTGATTTAATTATCTATGATATTGCCAACTGCATTTAAGCAGAAAAAAATGATAAAATTGTTCCTCTATCATATTATGTTCGCCACAGTTCAAGCTTCATTATAAAAGATTTAATCGTATCATACAAAAGCACGACACTTTGATACATTGCACTATATTCCTCAAGAACAGAAAAATGATACCATTGAAAATTGTTCTTTCTAACTCTCAACAAAGTTTTTAAAGAAATAAAACACTTCATAATTTCTCCTTACTGACAACAGAAGAACTCTTCTTCTCATTTTTCATGGAATTAACGTTTTCTACCTTATCCAGCTTACTTCAAAACAGGCATGTTTCACGTGCACCAGTGACACTGTATTGATGTTGATTAACAGGCTTGGCAAGAATGTTGATAACAAGAGACTGTATTATACTTACATCATATTTAAGATCCCGAAGCATGCTGATTTACTTTGAGTTACATTTGCCGATGACTGACAAAGTTTTAACATTCCCAAAATCATACCTCCTCATATGCAGGATCAGCAGATGGATCAAAAGGAATTTCCTCTGAAGGCTGCAGGATAGCAGCCGGATTCCTATGCTTCGGAGGCGGAAGTATGGCATCTGAAGGTGGAGTATTCTCCTTACAATCAGTATTTGAGAGGGCTCTGATTTCTTCTTCACTCATGCCCGGAGAGGGTACATATGGAATGTCTCTTTCTGTAAAATAATAGTTACTAAAAATTCAGGAAGCAAAACTTTCAGACTAACGACACAATATGACTGCCGCTCACTTCCATAAAATAGGCATTCATGAATCTGAAATCTGTACCGTATATAAGAAACAAAATGGCAAAATGAACACCAGCCACTTACTACAACGCAAAAGAATTTTTTTTTATTTTAGTAGGTTATTTTACAACGCTTCATCAACATCTTAGGTTATTTAGCGTCTGAATGAGATGAAGGTGATAATGCCGGTGAAGTGAGTCCGGGGTCCAACACCGAAAGTTACCCAGCATTTGCTCATATTGGGTTAAGGGAAAACCTCAGAAAAAACCTCAATCAGGTAACTTGCCCCGTCCGGGAATTGAACCCGGCCACCTGGTTTCGTACCCAGACGCGCCAACTGCTACTCCACAGGTGTGGACTGCAAAAGACTGTATAAAGAATTTTAGGAGAACAAAAACATTATTTCCCTTTACTGGATCACTAGGAAGGAAATACCATGTATTGTGGGTCCCTATCACCATGGCATGGCACATTTGCAGGTTGCGGATAGAGGAGAAGGCCTTCAGATATGAAGGGTAGCTGCGAATATATTGAATAAGCAGTCACAAACAGCCAATAAGGAGTGGTCCTTCAGTTTGGGGGCTAACAACCCATCACCATAAAAAAGAGCTTGTTGTGAAACCCCAACATAAGCCTCGGAATGGGATTGATTCTTTGGTGTGACCACAGCAAAGGAATGAAGTTATGAGATTTGGTACTTATAGAACAGGAGGGGTAACATTAGTAACATTAGTAGAACACAATAAAGAGCACGATATGGGTCACGACAATGAAAAGGATCACGAAAAACATAAGAAGGACAACATGGACAAATACAAGGACAATGACAAGCACCACAATAAGAATCTTGACTAGGACCAAGACCACAATAAGAACAATAACAAATGCAACAAGGACCATGATAAGGCCCACAATAAAGATAACAAAAATTACAATAGGAACCACGACAAAGACAAGGACTACAATAAAGATCACGACAAAAACAACAAGGATAAAGGTAAGGACCATGACTAAGACAACAAGGACCACAGCAAGCACCACAATGAGCTCAACGAGGACCACGATAAGGCTCATAACAAGAATCATGACAATGCTCAAAAAATGATGTAAGACAGGGATCACGACAAGAACCATTGTCTTGTCGTCATCTTTATCGTGATCCTTGTGCTCGTCATGTTCTCTTTCATTATTGCTGCCTTGATCCTTATCGTGATATAGCATGGTTTTTCAGTACTTGGAAATGGCACCTGCCTGTGTCAAGTCCAAACTGCTCCATAAACACTTGTGTCACCACTCATCTCTGTAGCTCATACAGTTAGTATTCATATGTAATTATTATTGCTATTTAAAATCAGTTTCATAATGCTTGTTAAAACATTCAAAATTTAATTATTATTAAAACTTACCCCATTTACAATTATATCTTAAGTTCTAAGTTATAATAATTATTTGTAAAAATATGTCGCAGTCACGCATTTTTAAATATATATTTTTCATAATTAACACATTCATTAATTTTTATAATAATATTATAATTTTTACTTTTGTATTGACTATGACCATTAAAACTTATAGAAAATAAGTATCATTGTGTTTGCAATTGGTCACTTAATCCAAGGACTTGTTAAAACTCAGTTTTAACATTATTAAGGAAATAATAATTAAAAAAAAACGCGGATATAGGGTTCGAATCTGCTTCCATTAACATTACACGAAGATGGTTTAATCGACTAAGTTATTGAGACAAGATGGAAAGTATCTTTTCGATGGGACATGTCGATCTCGTCACGAAGGCCCAAATTTCAGTATTATTGCACGACTTGTATATACATATTTATCTATTTTTACAACACATTTACATTTTTTTGCTGTTTTCAAGTGAGTTTCGAAACTAGTTCCAACAACAAACCAAATAGATTGAATTTAAATAACTGAATTATGTGTCATCTTGTGTATCTGGACTCTGAGCTTTCGATCATGTGTAGTATCGTGTATCGGGGACTTAAGAATATTCCATTGTCTTATTCCTTTTTTGGGGAACTGTACATAGGCAAAATAGAAAGGATCGAGGCAATATTCAAATAGAAACTGCTGAGCCATTTATACATGAAAACTCACATTTTCTGAAGTCGAAATTGAGATAGAAAATCTGAAAAAATGCAAGTCTCCAGGTATCGATCTAATTCCAGCAGAATTAATATAAGAGGATGGAAACGCATTATCTAGTGAAATTTATAAGCTTATACTTGCTATTTGGGAAAAGGAAATTGTACCAGAACAATGGAAGGCGTCCATAATTGTAACCTATCTTTAAGAAGGGTGAAAAGACTAACTGTAGTAACTTTCGAGGAATATCACTTTTATTGATGTCATACAAAATTTTGTCCAATTTTCTTTTGAGAAGATTAACTTCTTATGTAGATGAAATTATTGGGGATCATCAATGTGGTTTTAGGCGTAACAGAAAAACTATTGATCAGATTTTTTTTTGTATTCGACAGATATTGGAGAAAAAATGGGATTATAAGGATACAGTACATCAGTTATTCATAGTGTGACAGCTGCAACGGGGTTTGAACATGCATCCGACAGGGCGCGCGGCAGACGAAACGCTGGTACGGGGAGCATCTGCATGCTGAAGGGCAGAGGGGGTGTATTACGTCAACGCGATGAGGGGAGGATGCACGCGCAACTGCTGCGTGCGGAGTGAAGGGGGGACGAACCCTCCCGACTCTTCCAGAAGTCCTTCGAAGTGGAGATATCCAGATAATTCGAGAGAGCTATCTCTGCACACTCGTAGAAATTTCTCGCAACTATGATTTTGCTATAAAAGAAGAAACACAAGCGAACTTGAGCAGTTTCAGTTTATTCAGCCATTCAGTGAGTAGGCCAGAGCAAGCAAGCCAGTCTTGTGTACCGGAGTTCGACTCGAGTGTGCGTCCGCAACTGTGTCAGCATCTGAAGCCTGAGTTCGAGTGCAGTGGACCACAGTTGGAGGGACCTGAGTTCGAGTGCAGTGGACCACAGATGGAGGGACCTGAGTTCGAGTGCAGTGGACCGCAGTTGGAGGGACCTGAGTTCGAGTACAGTGGACTGCCTCTGAAGGTCTGTGGTTCGAGATACTGTGAACTCGAGTGACTGAGCTAGAAGAACTGTGAACTGAGAACTGACAGTTCTGATTTGTAAATAGTGCTTTGTAAATATTAGTTAAGATTAACAGTTCATTGTTGTTCGTAATAGTCCTAGTGAATTGTCATTGTCGTTGTCAGTGGAGTGCAATAACGAACGCTGTGTTACTGTGTGGAGAGTTATTGTTGGAAGAATAAAATTACATTGTTGAGTCAAATAAAATTTACATTGGTGTCAGAAGATATTATCGACATAATGGAGAACCTACAGCTGATCCTGCAAGCCATCGCGGAACTAAAAAAGGACATAAGTGACGTAAAAGCAGAAATGAAAGACGACATGAACGACATGAACAAGCACATCAGTGAGGTTAAGAACGACATAAGTGAAGTGAAAACTGAGATGAAAAGTGACATAAGTGAAGTGAAAGGTGACATAAGCGGAGTGAAAGGCGACATAAGCGAAGTGAAAGATGACGTCACTACGCAAATTGAAAGCGTTTCGGCCCACGTAGATGGAATTGTCGCCATCGTGAAAGACGAACTTAAGACCGATTTTGCATAAACTAAAGCAGAATTTTACAACTATAAACGAGACAGTAGCCGAGTTGAGACAGGATGTAGACCATTTTGACGGCAAAATTCGCGCTCTCGAACGTCGTCAAGAGGAAACGAGTGTGCTGATGGACCAACATGCTGTAGAAAACAAGGACATCCTCGCGTTGGTGGATCGCCAGGCTAGAGAACAGAAACAGATAATTTCCGAGGAAGTTCAATGGGCCGTGGAAAGATCGACGACAGAATTGAGGACCTCACGTAGTGGCCATGTGGAACCATCGCCCTCAGCCAGACATTGCAACGTCAAGACGCCGAAGTTCGACGGTACGACGTCTTGGGCGATATTCCGTCGCCAGTTCGAGGCCACCGCGGCACATAATGGGTGGACGCCAGCGGAGAAGACTACCCAGCTGTTGACCGCACTTCAGGGACAGGCGTCGGAGATTCTTCACAGCGTTCCAGAAGATGGGACAGCTGCTGAGATAATGGCGGCCTTGGAGGACGTTATGGTGACCATCAACTTGAGGCAGCATTCAGGACCCAACTGAAAACGAGGGTCCAACAGTCAGGCGAGTCCCTGCAAGAATTTGCAATGGTGGTGGAACAACTGGCCCACAAGGCCCTCAGGGGCCTACCTACTGACTTCATCGCTGGAGAGGCGGCCTACACCTTCGTCTGCGGAGTTCGAGACCCGGAAATAAGACAACAGCTACTCTTGGCAGAGCATCGCACCATCAACGCAGTTCTGACGGCGGCCCTCAGGATGGAGGCAGCAAAGTTGACGGCGAACGTCTCGACGTCGCACCGGATTAGGAGTGTGGCGGCGGCCGACGTCGAGGAGCGTCAACCGAAGTCACCCGAGCGCCGAAGACGAGGAGTGCCCACCTGCTGGTCCTGCGGCGAACCTGGACACCTGAGGAGGGACTGTGACCGATCTGGTCACAAACAGGAAAACTAAAAGGGGCCGATGCGATGAGGGGCACGTTGGCGCCGTCATCACCATCCCCTCGGCTGATCTTGAAGACGGTTAACAGAAGATGCGACGATGGGCTGATTGCTGACGGATGGATAAGAGGCCGCCCGTGCAGAGTACTGGTAGACACTGGGGCGTCGCTCACTACCGCCAGACCGGAAGTCGTGTGTGTCCTACCTGGGAGGACGCTGCTGCGCCGGTATGAGCTACGTACTGCCTCAGGCGAGAACCTGCCCATCCAAAAAGAGGTTTTCCTGGACTTGACCTTGGGAAAGAGGAGACTGGAGATGTGGGTGTTCGTCGCCAACATCACTGAAGACGTCATCCTGGGACTCGACGCCATGCGGATCTTCGATGCAACGGTGGACGTCCGGCGCCGTATCCTCCATTTTGGTCAGGATGAAGTGTTCCTGAGGGACGTCGAAGACCAACCCATGGCCAGCAGACTCACCTTGGACAATCAAGTGACAATCCCAGCAGGCTGCGAGATGGTGGTGACGGCAAGACTGGACGGACAACCTAAGAGAAACCTGCTCCTCGATTCGCAAACAACTTCGATAGATGGGGTTTATGTGGCCAGATCCCTACTCCCGAATCAGAAGGTGGTACCGGTGAGGGTCCTGAATGTCACCAATCGGGACAAGGAGGTGCCTAGTGGAACTGTACTAGGTAGCGTCGGGCCGGTGGTGTCTGTGACGTCTCTGGCAGGTAACGAGGAGTGTCACCGACCACGTCCAGATCTAGACCCATCACTGAAAGAGCTGGCTCGAGAATTGGCGGAAAATTTAAGCAAAGGAGAAAGAAGACAAGTCCACGATCTACTGACAGAGTTTCAAGACGTGTTCAGTCTGTCTGAAAACGACTACGGGAGAACGGAGAAAGTTCAGCACCGCATCGACACTGGAAATGCTCGCCCAATCAGACAACCTCCTCGACGCGTCCCTCTAGCTAAACAGAGGGAGATTGACAGCCAACTGGAGGGCATGAAAGCAAGAGGGGTCATCGAGGAATCCGACAGCCCTTGGTCATCGCCTGTGGTGCTGGTGAAGAAGAAGAATGGGGACCTGCGTTTCTGCGTGGACTACAGAAGACTGAATGACGTCACCAGGAAAGACTGCTTTCCCCTCCCACGAATTGACGACACCTTGGACACCCTGGCCGGAGCAGAGTGGTTCTCGACGTTGGATCTCAAGTCAGGATACTGGCAGGTGGCGCTACATCCTGAGGACAAGGAGAAAACGGCATTCTCTACAGGCCAGGGACTATGGCAGTTCACCGTTACGCCATTCAGCCTCTGCAACGCCCCGGCTACATTCCAGAGACTAATGGAATCCGTAATGAGAAGCCTGACATACGACACCTGTTTGCTGTACCTTGATGACGTCATCGTGGTCGGCAAGACTTTCGGCGAACAGTTGTCGAACCTGAGGAAAGTGTTCGAGAGACTGCGACAAGCCAGGCTGAAGTTGAACCCGAAGAAATGTCATCTATTCCAGAAGGTCAGCTACTTGGGGCACGTAGTAGGGACCAACGGAGTGGCCACAGACCCGGAGAAGCTACAAGCTGTCAGAGGATTGCCGAGACCGAGGGACAAGCAGGAGTTGCGCCGCTTTCTCGGCTTCTGCACTTATTACAGAAGGTTCGTAGCTGGGTACGCCAACATTGCTAAGCCTCTAACCCAGCTGACCGAGGAGAAACGACAATTCCAATGGACAGACGAGGCGGAGTCATCCTTCCAGTCACTGAAAGAGGCGCTCTGCATTGCTCCTGTACTGGGATACCCCATCCCTGGAAGGAAGTTCACGCTCGACACGGACGCTAGCAACGTAGGCATCGGCGGAGTACTCTCTCAGGAACAGGACGGGCAAGGGAGGGTGATTGCCTACTTCAGCCGAACACTATCCAAGGCTGAGAGAAACTACTGTGTGACGCGTAGAGAACTTCTTGCCATTGTGGAAGCCCTGAAGCATTTCCACAAATATTTGTATGGCCAGGAATTCCATCTGAGGACAGACCATTCTGCACTCACCTGGCTATTGGGCTTCAAGAATCTGGAGGGGCAGACCGCCCATTGGGTTCAACGTCTGCAAGAGTACAATTTCACCTCTGAACACCGCCAAGGGAAGAAACATTCCAACACTGATGCCTTATCACGACGCCCGTGCCCGGATGGCTGCAAACACTGCCTGAAAGTAGAAGAGCGAGATGGCGCCCACGCAGTCCGAGCAATTGCCGCCCAGCCGAGCCCAGGATGGGATAACGCTGCCATAAGGAGGGAGCAGCTGGAGGACCCAAACATTGGACAGTTACTGCGTGATGTGGAGTCCGGCCGGAGACCAGTATGGGCTGATATCGCCAACCGTAGCACCACTTACAAGAGCTACTGGGCCCAGTGGGAATCCTTCACTGTAAAGGACGGTATCCTGAAGAGGATTTGGGAGTCGGCCGATGGAAGGACCCGCATAGAACAACTTGTCCTGCCCAGGAGCAAGGTGAAGGAAGTGCTGGAGGAGACTCATGCTGGAGTGACTGGAGGCCACCTGGGAGCCAACAAGACGCTGGACAAGTTAAGACAGAGGTTCTACTGGCTACATCAGAGAACCGACACGGAACAATGGTGCCGAAGATGCGACACCTGTGCAGCCAGTCGCGGACCAAGGACACGCAGCAGGGGAGCCATGCAGCAGTACAACGTGGGAGCTCCTTTTGAGAGGATCGCCATCGACGTTGCTGGACCGTTCCCGGTCACGGATCGCGGGAACCGCTACCTGCTAGTCGCCATGGATTACTTCACAAAATGGCCAGATGTGTACGTGATTCCCAACCAAGAGGCTTCGACGGTGGCCGACGCGCTGCTTGACAACTTCATCTGCCGATTCGGGGTGCCCCAGGAATTGCATAGCGATCAGGGGCGCAACTTCGAATCCAACCTGATGGGAGAATTGCTCGAGCATCTGGGGGTGCATAAAACCAGGACTACTCCCCTCCATCCACAGTCCGATGGTATGGTGGAATGCTACATCAAAACCGTGGAAGAGCACCTGCGGAAGGTGGTGTCCAACTATCAACGAGACTGGGATGCCAGAGTCCCACTGTTCCTCTTGGCCTACAGAGCTTCGGTCCATGATACAACAGGGATGACACTGGCAAACATGGTCTTCGGGAGAGAGCTGCGCCTGCCCTGCGATCTGTTGTTTGGCACGCCACCTAGCGCTGACCAACCAGCGACTGACTATGTGGCAGAACTCACCGAGAAGTTGAATGGAGTTCACCAACTGGCCAGAGAGCACCTCAAGATGGCCAGCGACAGGATGAAAGTGCGCTACGACAGATTAGCCAATTCTGCAGGATTCCAGGAGGGCGACCTGGTGTGGCTGTATCGACCTACCAGGACCAAAGGGAAATCACCAAAGCTACAGCGTGCCTGGGATGGACCATACCGCGTACCGCATCCAGCGACAACCTCGAGGGAAGATGATGGTGGTGCATCTGGACCGATTAGCAGCCTACCAAGGGACTGCCCGGGACGAGCAGCCCTAAGGAGGGAGCAATGTGACAGCTGCAACGGGGTTTGAACACGCGTCCGACAGGGCGCGCGGCAGACGAAACGCTGGTACGGGGATCATCTGCATGCTGAAGGGCAGAGGGGGTGTATTACGTCAACGCGACGAGGGGAGGGTGCGCGCGCAACTGCTGCGTGCGGAGTGAAGGGGGGACAAACCCTCCCGACTCTTCCAGAAGTCCGTCGAAGTGGAGATATCCAGATAATTCGAGAGAGCTATCTCTGCACACTCGTAGAAATTTCTCGCAACTATGATTTTGCTATAAAAGAAGAAACGCGAGCGAACTTGAGCAGTTTCAGTTTATTCAGCCATTCAGTGAGTAAGCCAGAGCAAGCAAGCCAGTCTTGTGTACCGGAGTTCGACTCGAGTGTGCGTCCGCAACTGTGTCAGCATCTGAAGGCCTGAGTTGGAGTGCAGTGGACCACAGTTGGAGGGACCTGAGTTCGAGTGCAGTGGACCGCAGTTGGAGGGACCTGAGTTCGAGTACAGTGGACTGTCTCTGAAGGTCTGTGGTTCGAGATACTGTGAACTCGAGTGACTGAGCTAGAAGAACTGTGAACTAAGAACTGACAGTTCTGATTTGTAAATAGTGCTTTGTAAATATTAGTTAAGATTAACAGTTCATTGTTGTTCGTAATAGTCCTAGTGAATTGTCATTGTCGTCGTCAGTGGAGTGCAATAACGAACGCTGTGTTACTGTGTGGAGAGTTATTGTTGGAAGAATAAAATTACATTGTTGAGTTAAATAAAATTTACAATAGATTTCAGAAAGGCATATGACTCGCTTAAAAGAGAAGTTTTATGTAATATTCTTATAGAATTTGCTATTCTCAAGAAACTAGTTCAGTTAATTAAAATGTCTCAGTGAAACATACAGCAGAGTCCATATAGGCCAGCTTCTGTCGGATGCTTTTCCAATCACTGCAGGCTAAATCAAGGAGATGCACTATCATCTTTACGTGTTAACTTTGCTCTAGAATATGGCTTTAGGATAGTTCAGGAAAACAGAGAGGGTTTGGAATTGAACAGGTTACATCAGCTGCTTGTTTATGCGGATGACGTGAATATGTTAGGAGAAAATCCACGAACAATTAGGGAAAACACGGAATTTTGCTTGAAGGAAGTAAGGACATAGGTTTGGAAGTAAAAAACAAAGTATATGATTATGTCTCATAACCAGAAAATAGTAAGAAATGGAAATATAAAAACTGATAATTTATCCTTTGAAAAGGTGGAAAAATTCAAGTATCTTGGAGCAACAATAACTAATATAAATGACACTCAAAAGGAAATTAAACACAAAATCAATAACGGAAATGCCTGTTATTATTCTGTTGAGAAGATTTTATCATCCAATCTGGTCTCGAAAAAGCTGAAAGTTAGAATTTATAAAACAGTTATATTACCAGTTCTGTATGGTTGAGAAACTTGGTCTCTCACTTTGAAGAGGAACAGAAGTTACCTGTGTTCGAGAATAAGGTGCTTAGGAAAATATTTGGGGCTAAGAGGGATGAAGTTACAGGAGAATAGAGAAAGTTACACAATGCAAAACTGCACGCATTGTATTCTTCACCTAACATAATTAGGAACATTAAATCCAGACGTTTGAGATGAGCAGGGCATGTAGCACGTATGGGTAAATTCAGAAAGGAATATAGTGTGTTAGTTGGAAGACTGAGGGGAAAAGACCTTTTGGGAGCCAAGACATAGATGGGAAGATAATATTAAAATGGATTTGAGGGAGGTGGATATGATGCAGGGACTGGACTGATCTCACTCAGGATAGAGACTGATGGTGGGCTTATGTGAGGATGGAAATGAATCTCCAGGTTCCTTCAAAGCCATTTGTAAGTAAGTGAGGAAGAGAATACAATAAGCTGATTCCTCCAATCACAGACATTTGGAAATTGTTATTGTCCTTGTTCCTAACATAGGAATTAAAGTAACATTATAATTGAATTCAGTAATCTTATATGTGAAACTGTTGAGACTCAGGTAGACCCAGGGAATACTGAAGAAATACAATCTACTGAACAAACCCAATGTTGTCAGGTGACAATACCAACATAAACTTTGGTGGCGCTGAAAGAAGAAAAGATTTTTTTTTTGTTTTTTTTTTTTTTTTTGCAAATCGGGGGATAAAATTGACGAACAACCAATTGGAATTGATTGTGAAATACATATTCGTCACAATATCATTCAGACAGCAACAGATTCCCTTCCAGTACATTTTGAAGCCATTGTATACTAGATATTCCGTTACTTCAATATATACACCATCAGGACAGTCACTGAAAAAATTTTCTTGATTTTATGTTCTCGATTTTTATGTAAAATGGAGCATATGTAGAGACTAAGAGGAAGGGAGAAAATAGGAAAGAATGGCGAATGCTGGGTTTGCAGTGAAAGAGCTACCATTTGGTAGAAGACTATGTATGTCCTTGATTTTACGTTCAGATCTAAACTTTTAATGGCTAATAATTATTGATTATTCCACATTGATTAGTGGTGTGGCTTACATGGAAGGCAATGGAACCATCGCTTCCCCTTTTCATAAAGCGAAAAAGAAGAAATTCATTGCAGAGATTATATTTTAATCATGAGAACTATGAATTCTCTAATCTTAAAATGTCACAAAATTCTTTCTCTGAGCACCTGTACTGGCCAAGACAGATTCGTTTATTTCCTTTTGAACTTCTTAAGACTTCCAGGTTTTACTATATTTTATGAGTTTACTCAACTAGAAGAAGCTGTGAGTATGTATGCACTGAAATTGTGAAAAAACGAGCATGGCTGACAAGTGGATGCTTGTTGTGGATAAATGTGCGGAAAAATTTGTTTCTCTGGACAACCTTTTAATCTTGGTTCAGTTTATGTTATGCATTCCTGGTAGCAATGCAAATATAGAGTGTATATTCAACCTTATGAACATTTACTGGAATAGTGAAAAGAATCGGGCTTCATTTAAGTTAGTTAAGGCAGTTTTAATGGTGAAAACCCATTCTGATTTTGTATGAACTTTCATACCTGGATACAAAATCGGACCAAACAGTTGTCAGAAATATAGTACAAGGTTCTGACAAGGACAAAAACATAATGTTAATTCAAACAGTCCTATGCTGTTAGTAAATATACTATACTCTCGCTAATCCGACCTCCTCTTTGTGTACTTCCTATCACTTTTCCTGTAATAGTTCTTTGGGAAATTTGTACAGGTGCCATGTGTTATACTGTATTACTTATACAAGTGCTGCTCATGTGTGGAATGTTCTAGTTTCGATTCAGATTGTGCAAGTGGAGGGTTGGCGTAGGTTATGACATTAAATTTAATTACATTTTTAAGCACTCTGGCACGCTTACTAATCTGGCATTCCTCTGTGCATGGAATGGCTTGATTAGCAAGAGTCTTGTATTGTATTGTATTTTATTTATTAACATTCCATGGTATTCATACATTGCTTTACAGCTAGAATATGGAACAAGTCAAAAAACTTATTACTATTATAAAGTCTTAATTTATAGTCACAGTCTCGATGAAATATATACAGACGAGATTTACAATATAGTCTACTAGTACAACACAGAGTTTTAGTATTAATTTCATGAAGTGTTATTGAATGTCATGAATTCACCTACAGAATAGAAGGCGTGAGAAATTAGGTACTTCTTTAATTTGGCCCTAAATAATCTTATGTTTTGAGTTTCATTTTTTATATCGATAGGGAGGCTATTAAAAATTTTTACTGCCATATAATGCACTCCTTTTTGATAGCACAATAGACTTGCCGATGGAGTATGAAAGTCATTTTTTTGACGTGTATTTATGCTATGAACTGTTGAATTAGTTACAAAGTTTTCACGATTACATACATACAAGGAAGATTATTAATGAAAAGATATACTGACAAGCCATGGGCATTATTTGTAGTTTTTTTTTTAAATAGTCGCACAGAATTCCCTAGATTTGGCACCTACCATTTTTCTAATTACTCTTTTTTGTAATAGAAATATACTGTTACTATCTGTGGAATTTCCCCAGAATATTATTCCAAAACTCATTATCGAGTAGAAATATGCAAAGTATATTGTTTTTAAGGTATTGATATTTACTATCTTTTGCATAGATTTAATAGCAAAACAAGCTGAATTTAGTTTGGGGGTAATTTCTTTAATAAGATTTTTCCAATTTAACACATTATCGATTTTTAAGACAAGAAATTTGGTTGTTGTTGTTTCTAATAGGGATCTATTGTTAATTATTGCGCTAGAAATTTGCAAGGTTGAATTTGCACAGGATTTAAATTGAATTATGTTAGTTTTGTTACAATTTAATACTAATTTATTGACTGAGAACCAGTCACATATTTTGAAGAGAATTTCCTCTGTTGTAGATTGGAATGTGTTGGAGTTATTGGCTGTAATTATTATACTTGTGTCATCTGCAAATAATATGGGATGACCTACATCTTTTATTATGGGGGAAGTCCACACCTGTGGAGTAACGGTCACCGCATCTGGCCGCGAAACCAGGTGGCCCGGGTTTGATTCCCGGTTGGGCAAGTTACCTGGTTGAGGTTTTTTCTAAGGTCTTCCCTCAACGCAATATGAGCAAATGCTGGGTAACTTTCGGTGTTGGACCCCGGCTTCATTTCACCGGCATTATCACCTTCATCTCATTCAGACGCTAAATAACTGAAGATGTTAATAAAGCGTCGTAAAATAACCTACTAAAAAAAAAAATTAGGGGGGAAAGATCATTTATAAACACTAGAAAAAGTAGGGGACCTAATATTGAACCATGAGGAATTCCATTATTAATAGTTCCCCATGTCGATGCAGATTTCATAATTGTATTGATTTCAACTTTCTGTTTCCTATCTATGAGATATGAGTGAAACCATTGGTGTGCAACACCTTTAATTCCATAATAATCTACTTTATCTAGCAGCATTTTATTATTTATAAAGTCAAATGCTTTGGATAAATCACTGAAAATCCCTCCAACTTGTAATTTTTTATTAACTGCCTCCAGAATTTTGTCAGTTAAACTAAATGCTATACAAATAAAATCTTCCAATATTGTCATTTAGAATTCTTATCTCAACAGATGCCTATATCCTACCCTTCCATATCACGATTTCTGAATAAAATAAATACAATTTCGTTTGTACAGCTAATTTCTTTGGCAATTTAGTATTTCATAAGAGTGTCCCAGTTTTTATTTCTGAAATGTGGTCATCCTGCCTGTGACTAAATGATAAGTCACAATGGTGACTGGAGCCCTCTCATTCAAATATATAACAAGTTATCTCGGAATCCAAAGGAAATCACATCAAGAAATTTTATCAATAGGACTTCAAAAAACACTCGTTTGCTCGTCTGTGATAATTGAAAAAAAAAAAATCCGATTTTTTAAATTGTGCTTTTGTAGTTCGACCATGCTGAGTATTAAAATTTTTTCCATATTGGTGAGCCACAACAAAATTTTTCAAAGCCCTGTTTTGATCCTTTGGTAGACTTGAACCTGTGCAACCTAGGTGTAATGTAACTACTTAATAGCCACGTGTAACTTCAGTTCTAAATTATAGTTGAATGATCCCATTCAATAACAATAGATCAGTGCTTACCATTAATATAATCATACTAAATAGTTGAGTAGTGTTATAATCTGAGATGAGTTCAAATCTGACAAGAGTAATTGATTTTGAAGGATAATTGAAGGGGTGAATTTCGAAGTGTCCTAAGTCCTTTTTTTTTTTTTTTTTTCAACTTACTTTATTCACGTTTGAATTCATTTTCAAGCCTATATGTAACTGTGTAAGTTTATTTAACAGACTCTCCTAAGTTTTGACTTAGTGTCTGCATAATATATGTTTTTTTTTTAAATGGATCTAAAGGCATCCGATTTATTTTACCAGTTTTTGTCATTTTTCTCATAAGATGTCATTTGGACTTAGGCCAGTTTGGAATCCACCTCTTCAATTAAGTTTTTAATATAGCTACCATGGCTACGTTTTTATAAAAGAAAACAGAAAACATTGCAGTGCAAAATAAAACAAATCAATAAGATATCAAATGTAGTACAAAATAAACGAAAATTGTGGGGCTCAAAATCAGATAAAGAGAGGTGACGTCATTTTAAACACATTCATTGGAATCAGATGGCTGGTAGACAATGACTTACCTGCATTCCCTGGCTTAGAATAGATGTGAAATCCATCTTCAGGACAATCTTCTTCTGTAACCAAATCATCTCCATAATTGATAATGGGACAATTTTCATCAGTGACTTTCGCTTGTTCAGTCATTAGTGCTTGGAACTTATCCATGAAGACATCTTGTGAGCTACTCTTTTTGGGGTCCATCAGGTTGCGACAGACATTGCGCACTGGAGGCACAGTCTCTGTATCATCTTTGAATATATCAAACTTAGGGATTGGACCAACCAGTTTGTCACCTCCATTTTTCTCTAAATTCTTGGCTTCATTTCCATCCAAGTATACATCAAAAGGAACGACTTTTGTATCTGTTATCACTGGAATCTGTGATCTTATGTCAGTCTTCAAGTTGGAACTTGGGCACACTGTTGTCTCTGAAGGGAAACAAGCAATTGCTTTAGAATTATCTGCAAAGCAATAGTTAATGAATGCACATGGAGATTATATTGAGAAAGACGTACGTGAATTGTTAAAATTTAATTTGGACTTCATTTTCCTTTGGATTACAATATTATTTACCCATAGTAGTTCTAGACAGACTTGGTAAAATTATAAAAACTTTTATTTTTCCACTATTCATCTTTTATGTCTTGTCAACTAATAGGAGATAAACACAGAATATACTCGTCTTGACTGCTGCTGCACAGTGAATTATCATCCAGTTCTACAGTGCCAAAGAAACCAGTGGTACTCAAATTTATAGAGACTTCTAGCATAGTTTCAGGAAACCTGTCTTATTCGGTAGTTTTCAAGTAGTGTAATTCATTTAAAGATTGTCACACCATATTTCCATCATACCACATGCTGCACATCCCATGACTTCTGTCAAATAATAAAAGATTCAACATGTTGAATTTGTCTGAAAACTGATGAATAATTCCTGGGAATTGGCCAAGAAAGTAAATATCAGAATTGGTTACACTGAGCAAATTATTCAGCAATGCCTGAAGTTTCCAAAAGTGCATGTAAGATGAGCGTTCAAAAATCTGGCTGAAGGACAGAAATCAAGACGAGGTGAACTTTGCTTCCAACACTACCAACATTACAATCGAGAGGGTCATGAATTCCTGACCAGAACTGTGACAACAGATGAGATTTGGATATGCAAATACACTACTGGAACCAAGATTGCTACCAAGGAATGGAAAAAATCAGATTCACCAGCACTAAAAAAGATCAAAGCAGAATAATTAAAAAAATATAATATTAATAATAATAATAATAATAATAATAATAATAATAATAATAATAATAGGAGTGGAAAATTGTCTACAGACATCATCCTCCTCCTTGACAACATCTGTTCACAAAGTGCAAAATCACACAAGATACAATTACTGCCCTTGGCTAAAAGTAGTGCAACATCTCCCTAATATATATGAAGAGTACAGGAGAAAAACAACCAAAGTCACAATTCTCTTAAGGATGATATCTTCTAATTCGTATACTGCTGCTCCTAATGAAAAAGTAGAACAGGATGACAGTATCCATTGTGATAATTCTCTTTTTCCAGCTTTGATAAGAAAAAAAAAAAAAAAACACTAAAGTTTGCAGTAATATGTTGTTGTTTTCTAATGTCAGGCATCTGACAATAAAGTCATTTGACCTCTTGCACTCCAATATTTTTCAAAGATATTATCATGGTCAGCCACTGAAGCACAGATTTTGAAGTGTTCCAAATCCATTTCTTGGTTTGAGTTGCACAATGGGCAGTTAGGGGACTGATATATTCCAATTCTATGCAGGTGCTTGGCCAAACAGTCATGGCCTGTTGCTAATCTAAATGGAGCTACAGACGATTTGCGTGGTAAATCGGGAATTAACTGTGGATTATAATGCAGAGAGTTCCATTTTTTCCCTTTGTTTGTAATATACTTAATTAGATGATATCACCCTCATGAGAGTTGTGACTTAGATTATTTTTCCTCTGTACTTTTCATACATTAATATATACATATCCACATGATACTATCATCCATTTGGATTTCTGAAAACAAACCTCAGGATGTAAAATACGAGTATCAGCACCAAATGACCTGGTAATGAAAGAAATCCAAAAATGATTGTGTATCAAAATAGAGAAATTCTATCAAGCAATAAAGAAGCTCCCTAGTCGCTGGCAAAATGGTATCAATGAGATGAAGGATTATTCTGAAAAATAATGAATTTGAATTTTGTATGTGTTATACACCGTGTACATAAAATAATGTAAAAGAATATACAGCAATAATTTTGAAACCAATGAACATATTTTTATTCTGTTTGCTTTGTGAGATTAACAGATGTTGTGAGTTTTGTTACACAGTTTCTACATGTGCACCTCTGGTTGCCCATGCAATGTCTAATCGAAAGTAAATTTTGTTCCAAGTTTTTTGAAGCGTAACATGTGAACGTAGAAATGACAGCTCTTATTCTTACACACAAGACCTGGAGATTTGCTACGGATGTTCTATAGACATTGTCCTTTACATAGCCTCATAAAAATAAATCTAGTAGTGTTAAATCTGGCGACCTCAGAGACCAAGGGATTGGACCATCTCTGCCGATCTATTGTCCAGGAAATGAGTCATCAAGGAAGTGTCTTACTTGAAGAGACCAGTGCGGGGAAGCCCCATCTTGTTGAAACAAGATATTTGGTAGTATAGGAATTTGAGATAGTAAAAATTCTTGTAACATATCTAGGTACATGCCAGATGTCACAGTTTTCTTTGCGAAAAAGAATGGTCCGATTATTCGATCACACGTAAGTCCACACCACACATTGACTTTAGGACTATCTCTCCCATGTTCCTTCACTATATGAGAAGACTCAGATCCCCATATCCGAACACTATGACGATTTACGTGTCCCAACAAATGGAATGTCACTTCATCACAAAACAGCACTCTTTGCAAGAAATTGTTACCTTCATCTATTCTATACAACATATCCAAGGCAAAATTCATTTTTCTTACCTTATCATCTTCTGTAATAGTCTGCACAATTTGAAGTTTGTAAGAAAAGAGCTTAAGATGCTTCTGAAGGACTTTGTGGATAGTTGATTGTGAAATGTGTAATTCTCGTCATGCACGACAAATAGACTTTGTTGGACTGTATTGGAAAGCTTCATGTATTGCTGCAACTTGAGCTTCAGGTACACTCGGTCTTCCTGGGGGTTTTGCCTTTCCTACGCTACCAGTTTGGTTAAGTTTCTCATACCATAGCTGAATATTACGTCTAGAAGGTGAATGACGAGTATTCAAGACTTTCCTATAATTTCTTTGAATCTGTGTTGTTGAATTAGTCTGAATTAGCCATTCTACACAATGAACTTTATGTTCTAAATTCGCCATTTTCAGAAAAAATGTGACATACTGGAAAAAGTGATATATGGCTCAAGCAACAATGACTGTTGCCAATGAATAAAATCTCCCAACTTTTGTTAACATCTTACAATAACCATAATTCAATTATTCTGACCATGTTATTAGATATTTTGATATTATTTTATATACATGGTGTATAATGTTCGCCACCCCCAATGGTCTCAGGGTAAAGCACTCTTCTCTAGACCCAAGGGTTGTGGGTCAAAACCTGGCTGGGATCGAAGAATTTATAGATTTTTCAGGATACAAAACTCTAGAGCACAAGTACTCTATGCGGGACCTCGAGCCGTGTCTCTCGTATCAGATTTTTCTGGCACAATAAAGACTTCCAAGCCTAAATTAAAGTCTCTGGACAAAATTTCTCCTCTCTTGTAGTAATACCTTAGTTGCATACTAGGTGGCATTTGAGGAATGAACTTACCACTTGTTTCTCTGTTCCTGTCGGGAAATAAGTATAATTAAATCCCTTATAGATACTGAAACCTATATAGGGGTACCTATGTTCTGACATCAGAACGATAGCTTGAATACATACATACATACTCACATATATAATGTTAAAAAAAAGTTCGAATCAAATTTGAACACCCTCATATTTATATCCATGTACACTAAAAGCTTGTTTTAACATTCCCATTTTTAAAGAATTATTTCGAAAGTACCAGATGAACTACCATAAAGAAGCATAATTAATTTTCGCTTTTAAGGAAAATCCTGTTTTTAAGAAATACATTTGAACAGATTTACGAATATGTAATCAGTCTTAACAAAATTCCAATCCTTTCCAAAGTTTGTAATCAATTTTTTACAATGTGTGGACAAATCAGTGTGGCACTAGGAAGCATCAATGCCTCAATTGAAAAGTGTACAAAATTGGTATTATGATTTTGAAAAAAAAAATATTTTGTGTCTGCGAAAGTTTATTGCTCTTTGTTTCTTAATAGTAAATTTAATGGTATTAAGAATATATAAATATAATGTAACTAAATGGTCTAAAAGCATTTCATTTCTCAGTTCGAAAATCTCCTTTGAGGAAGAATTCGCATTTAAGGAAGAAATAAAAGCTCCTAAGAGATTCAATGAAAAAGAGTTTTACAGTACATACATTATGTCTGCCTTTATATATACCTATTTTGAATTTTTTATAAACAGAAACTGTGTCTTTTTCAGTTTTCTTTACAAACTTGGGGAATAATCAGTAACTTATGCGGGGTTCCTACAGAATTTTCTATTCCCCCCCCCCCCTAATAATTTTAATAAAATTCTTACCGAAAATTTTATTTAAACTATGCAATAGTAATACATGTTTTCAGCCTCCTCCTCCCCTTCAGTTACCAATCTTTGAAGGAAAATCAAGAAAATAAACTTTTAACAATAATCCCAAGCAGAAACTTGTTGAAAATTTTAGATTCACCAACCATCTAACTATGCAATTTCCCCAGAAACTACAAAAAATGTGTATTCATTTGAAACACTTGTCTACTTTCTTGTGTTGTCCTCGTGTGAATTTACAATTTTTTCTTATTTCAAAATCTATAATTATAAGCAAAATACATGTTAAAACAAGCTAAAGTAATAATACTACACAGCTAATAAACTAATACTTATTACTATCTATGATCAGAGTTAATGTTGAGAAACATATACAGTAAAACTTAATTTATACGTTTTTATGTGGGTCTGAAGGAAAAAATGAATTAAGTGAGAAAAACGTGTAGTAACTAAAATGACATTTAATCACATCTGAAATAGCATTGATAATAATTAATAATATGTGATTAAAAAAAAGCCAGTTACATACACACTTTCTCTTTCTTCTTCACTTATTGACATTAAAAAAACTAATCAGCAACCTTCTCGTCATATTAGGTTGAGTCTACTGTCAAAATATTTTAAGTCTGAAGAGGTGTTAGAATAACTGTATTCAATGCGGTCACAGCTTTGGACCTGGATTCTCGTCATTTAAAATGTTTAATTTCTTACCTCTGCACACACTTCCCTCTTCTCTCTGAATTGATTCTCTCACTGGCACAAAACTGATTTACTGAAGCTAACACATGCGAAGACAAGAATAGGAAGCTCCGAATTTCAAAGCAGACCACATCTTAACAATGAACACATATTGTACCGTATTTACGTGATTATAATATGTATCTCTTTTTGACAAAATGTCGTCTTAAAAATTAGGATGCGTCTTATATTCGTAGTGAAACACTCAGACTCGAACAAATCTTTGGTCGGCGGGAAAAGGCACGTAAGTCATAAAAATTATTTTATCAGGAGAGACTTTCTTTTTAATTTACTCTTAACTGAATATAAGAATAATAATGAAATTCATGTATGTTGGTTAAAGTAAGACCCTTTTCAATTTAAGATACAAGAAATTTTATTATTTAAAAAATTAGAAACAATATTACACTTATGTGATTAGGTACAACAGAAAAATCGACTTTTTTGACTTATGTGCCTTTTCCCCCCGACCAAAGAAATTATAACACTCTATTTATGTTACGAGATATGGTAGGAAACAACTGACAGGAACGGCCACTGGGAATTCGTATTTTCTCGTCTTTTGCACACTTTCTATTCGTAATTTCTTTTCCATTTTTCACAAGAATCACTAATAAGAATATTTTTAACTACTACAATGACAATATTTTCTTATTGTGAGATTTTATGGATACAACTCTCAACAACTGTACATCTTTAATTAAACCAAAAGAATTTACCAATAATTCGAGGATGTTCGGGTAAAACGGGTAATTTTTTGTGCAAGTGGAGTTTTGTTTCCCAGAGGAATACACAAGTTAAATTCTACAAATGGGTGTACAAAAAACAATAGAATAATAGCTTTTGATGTGTTTCATCTGTGTCAAAAAGTATTTGCAATAAGGCTCTGATGTTTAATTTTCATTTAACTCTACCCCACTTTTATGACTTATCTCCAAAAACCATCGAATTACTGACGAAAGATTAGTATGACAAAGTCATTGTCAATCAATGTTCTGACACCAACCCAGATCTATTGACCGGAAGTTACAGTTTTGATACTGCAAATGATATTGAATGTGATGTGTAGCTAGAGGTAAGGGAGTGCCTTTATAATCTATTTGGATAATATAATTTTAATCTTGAGTGGGTTTTAGCACAGGTGTGTATTACATTCACCAGTTTTTTTTTTCTGGATTTTAGGGTAAAAAATGGTGTACAACTTATATTCGATTACATAAATATGGTATTTTCGTGTTCTTACATTTTCATGGCAAACCTAATTTCGAGCAAAATTTAATTAGAACGCATAAATGAAATTTCGTACCTCTCAGGATTTAAAATACAATTGTATAAGTGAGAAAAACGTATAACTGAAATAAATTAACCTGGAAAGTATAGGACCTCAGAAAAAACGTATAAAGGAAGTTTTACTGTATAAAAATATGTATAATGATTAAAAATTAATACAGTATTAACAATGCAATAAAAATTAATAACATGCAAGTAAGCTACCAGAGTTCAGTTATTTTTATAAAAGCGAGTCTTTCCTCTTTTTCATTTCTATTAACTGCCCTGTTTCTCATCATTGGGGAACTTCCTCATTTCCCTGACTTTCCATGACTTAATGCTTTCACAGACCTCCACTGACCATAATTTTTTTCACCGACATTACCTGATTTTCCATGACTTTCCAGACTGTAGGAACCCTGTTATGTTTAACATACGAATAATATGAAACTTTTCCGACATATTCTTTGTCACTGATTCTCTTAGTACTTCTGCAATCAGCAAAAAAATTGTTTTAACATGCTTCTTCCATGAAATCTAATGTTATATTAGCTGCATTCCATATCAATTTACACTAAAATCAGTTGAAAATTTGATCTTTAGAATGACAGGAAATAAAAATCAATAACGCATTCAGTTAGTATTAATGTCAATGATTAGAAAAAAAAAACTGACCACAGATAATCATAAATATTCTGATACTTACTTTGGATAGTTCTGACGTCTGGAGTGACCCACATGTCATGAATAATATTCAGAGCTTCTTTGGTGTTGTAAGTGAGGGATTGATAATGCAATGACGACTGATCACATGTCTCATTGGGTATCTTGTTGAGACCAAGTGAAGCATTCAGTACCTGCAAATCAGAATTCTTACTTTCTCGGGCAAAATGTAGACATATTTTGTGATATATTAACAATCTGGATTTGAAATTATGGCAAATACATGTTTTCAGCATTCTTCGATATTGATACAAATTCACTTTTGCACATCATTTTTGTATATGGTCTTTTCTTTCAAACTAATGGTCGCATTGTTACTATGTAGTATTCATTAATTAAAATGCACTTATTTACAACAATTATATACAAAATCATAATTATAGATGATTTGAAATAGAATGTAATACATACTTCCTTACAGACTTTCTCTTCAAAATTCGAGACAGTCTCGAATGATACAGAAGTTTATATTTAGAACGTCAATTCCTGAACTAAAATTTCTTCAGTCAACACGTTTTCAGTTTCTCACAACAGTATGCAATCAGAATCAAACAGTTCTTTCTATCCCTCGTCACAGAACGACATTATACAGAGTGTTTCCGAGGTGGTGTTACAAACTTTCAGGTATGATGGGGAAGGGCACATGTATCAATTTGAGATAAGGAACCCAGGTCCTGAAATGACCGAGTTGAAAGTTATAAGCAAAAATAGTTGTGGAAATGAAATAATTTTATTCCTCTGTACACCTTATTTATGTGTATTTATCTGTACATCTTACACATACTGTATTCATCTGAGTTTACGTTGTTTACTTACAGTATTCCATTCAGTGCGCTGTCTGAGGTGGGGACAGGAAACAACACTAAAGCAATGCAGATAGCATAATGTGTAATGGACATGGTCGGTCCTGATATGCACGTCTGTAGACAGCAGTGTATGTGTACAAGTTGCAGTGTCCAGTCGATCAGTCCTAGTGAAATGGAGGAGTACACAAGAGCGGAATAAGCTGACCTGATTTTCGAATACGGCTGAGCCAATGGGAACAGTAGACAAGCTCACAGATTGTATCGGGCCAAGTACCCATGTAGGAGACATCCGGCCCATACCATCTTTCCACGACTGTTCCAAAGGTTAAGGGAAGGAGGGCCAAATTACAATTCCATTTCCACACAACTATTTTTGCTTATAACTTTCGACTCAGTCATTTCCGGACCATGGTTCCTTATCTCAAATTGATACATGTGCCCTTCGCCAACATCCCTGAAAGTTTGTAAACCACCTCGGAAACACCCTGTATTCATCCTCCTACACAGTATCATTACCTTATCTTTGGAATTCCCTAGCTAGTGACATCAGTTATTGCCAGACATTATCGAAATTTAAAATTAAGTTAGAAGTGTCGATTACAGTCTTTTTCTAATCATTTATAATTGTATTTCTTGTCTACATTATTAGTTGTCCTTTTTCGTTTAGTTACTTACTGTAGATTAATAGGTTAATATAGATATGTTGTTGTTGTTTTCTAATGCCAGGCATTTGACAATAAAATCATTTGACCTCTTGCACTCTAATATTTTTCAAAGATATTATCATGGTCAGCCACTGAAGCACAGATTTTGAAGTGTTCCAAATCCATTTCTTGGTTTGAGTTGCACAATGGGCAGTTAGGGGACTGATATATTCCAATTCTATGCAGGTGTTTGGCCAAACAATCATGGCCTGTTGCCAATCTAAATGCAGCTACAGACGATTTTCGTGGTAAATCGGGAATTAACTGTGGATTATGATGCAGAGTTCCATTTTTTCCCTTGATACTGTGTTATCAAATTTTGTTTGTTGAAGTCTAAGTATGTAGATTTAATAAATCTTTTCACAGCGTAATACGTAGATTTAGTAACAGGCTGTAAGTAGCAGTGCTGCCCTTCTTTGTTAAAGCATCCGCATTCTCGTTTCCCAGGATTCCACAATGGGATGGTATCCATTGGAATACAATTCTTTTATTGAGTGATATTAATTGAGAGAGAATTTTAGTTATTTCTGCTGTTTGAGATGAAGGTGAGTGTTTAGAGACGATTGATAGAATAGCTGCTTTGGAGTCTGACAATATAACTGCATTCTTAAATTTATTGATGTGGCATAGAAGATTCCTGAGGCTTTCACTTATAGATGTTAAGCTTTGTTTAATAGTAAACAGATTTAAAATTTTAAATGTTTTTGCATTATCTTTTTTGTTTTATGTTACTGTACGCCTAATTGTACATGTTCTTGTTTTGTGTAATTGAACGTCATTAATTAGTTTCTATCTATTATCAGGTAGTACATATCACTTGACGATATGCGTCAGAGGAAGAACAACTGAATACTCTTCTGGAATAGAAGTCTAATTGCAGAGGGAAACCATGTACCATATACCCTTATTCCGGAGGGATATTCAATTGTGTGTATGCACCTGAAGTCTGACTAGTGTAATATGTAGCTAGTCGGCAATGTATGCAATGTAGAGGAAAAGTGGTGGAAGGATAGGGAAAGAGTTCGTTCCCTCATCCACAAGGCTGGAGCCTTCAATGACGTTTCTGTGACATTTGGCAAATAATGTTCTCTCTTCTCTTCTCCCCCTACCATACAATGAAGCGAGGATTGCAGGGAAGGGATGAGTTACGTGTTCCAGCTTATGATGTGTGCTTCAATTTTAGCACAGATTTACATCCCTGTTCTAGACACCTGAAAGACGGAATATTAAACTATTATTATTATTATTATTATTATTATTATTATTGTTATTATTGTCATTATTATTATTAGTAATAATAGTAAGTAGTTTAGTAGTCCAGTAATATTAATGTTGTGTTATGCTATTGGCTTTGTAGTTATATTAGGTTGTCACAACAATCGCACAGAGTTTAAAATAAAAATAAGGTCACATTCGAACTTCTTCTCGGAAGTAATAAAATGAGGTAACGGTGACTATTGCCAGTCGTTAGTGGATTGTTGTTAAAGTTGTATGTTTATTGAATTCGTTCCTTTAGTGCTGTATGTGTGAATGAACGGTCCGGTCCAATAAGCATATCTCATGCATGGTCAATTGGTGTGAGTTAAAGTGACGATTGAAATTAAAACTGTACAATAAGTCATGAAACCGAAAATCAAAGACAAAGAGAAAAAGGGCATTGGCAGGAAGTAATGGTAAGAATCATTGCTATAATACAGTACTTAGCAGAAACTAACTCCGCCTTACGTGAATTGAATGACAGACTTTATGAATCTAATAATGGAAACTTTTTGAAACTAATTGAGACGATTTCTACTTTTGATAGTCCTATGAAGGAGCATGTAAGGTGCATTCGTGAGAAAGAAACCCATTTAAACTATCTTGGTCCTACAATTCAAAATAAAGTAATTGAACTTCTGGGTACAGCCATTAAAAATCGTATACTTGATGCCATGAGGCTCGTCAAATACTATTCTGTAATCCTTGATTGCACTCCTGACAAGAACCATCAAGAACATATGACCCTGGTTGTTAGATACATATGTTGATGTCAAGGCTTAACAGACGCTTTAAAAGAAACTCTAGAAAATAACAATTGGACATTCAGAATTGCAGAGGTCAAGGGTATGATAATGGAGCAAATATAAAAAGAAAAATGTAAAGCTGTTCAAGCCAGAGTTCGTAGTATCAACTAGCGTGCAATGTTTATACCTTGTGCCTGCCACAATCTATATCTAATGCTAGATGACATGGCAAAATATAACTGTCATGCTATGACATTCTTGGGATATTAAACAGGCTGTACACATTGTTTTCTGATCTACGGAGCACTCGGCAATTATCACTAGCTTTTGTACCAAACTGACTTTAAAACCACTTAACAACTGGATGAGAATGCAGATTTGAGAGTGTGAAGCCAATAAAACAAAAGAGCCCGTTGCTAGATCTGAAGTGTTATCATTGCGAAAATACAGTACCAATTCTTACGAGTTTATGTTGGGTGTGACAATATGGTATGATCTCTTACATGTAGTCAACTGTGTTAGCAAAACTCTTCAATCAGAAGATATGCAGCTTGATATTGCAATAAATCAGACAGAAGGGCTAGAATGCTTTCTGCAGAATTATAGGAATAATGGATTTTTAGGTGAAGTGACTGAAGCTCGGAATATGTTCAAACAGTTAAAAATCAACCCTGAGTTCAAAGAGAAACGACATGCCAGACATAAACACTTCATTGACGAAGTTAGCAGTGATGATGACGATGATGAAAATCCAGAATGTGTTGAGAAAACTGACACAAACATGCAAATGGAAGCTGAAGAAGAATTTAGGACAAGTTACTTTCTTCCTGTTATTGACAAAGCTTTGAGTGGAATTGGTGTAAAGTTTGAAGAATTGAAAGAATATGCAAAGTGTTTTGATTTTTTATATAATATAAACAAGTTGCGGACTATGACAGAAGATGATCTAGAAAGAAGCTGCATAAACCTATCTCAAAAGTTACACGATGGCGAGGCTTTTGATGTAGATGTAGATGTCTTTTCTGAACTACGATTATTCAAGCACTCAATCCCAGCTGAAGTACGAACTGCTCTGGAAGTCCTCCATTTTCTGCAGCCCATCTGTGATTCCTATCCCAATTTGTTCTTGTTGTTGTTTCCTAATGCCAGGCGTTTGACAATAAAGTCAATTGACCTCTTGCACTCCAATATTTTTCAAAGATATTATCATGACTAGCCACCGAAGCACAGATTTTGAGGTGTTACGAATCCATTTCTTGGTTTGAGTTGCACAATGGGCAGTTAGGGGACTGATATATTCCAATTCTATGCAGATGTTTAGCCAAACAATCATGGCCTGTTGCCAATCTAAATGCAGCTACAGACGATTTTCGTGGTAAATCGGGAATTAACTGTGGATTTTGATGCAGAGAGTTCCATTTTCTCCCTTGGGATTGTGTTATCAAATTTTGTTTGTTGAAGTCTAAGTATGTAGATTTAATAAATCTTTTCACAGAGTAATACGTAGATTTAGTAACAGGTGTGTAAGTAGCAGTGCTGCCCTTCTTTGCTAAAGCATCCGCATTCTCGTTTCCCAGGATTCCACAATGGGATGGTATCCATTGGAATACAATTCTTTTATTGAGTGATATTAATTGAGAGAGCATTTTAGTTATTTCTGCTGTTTGAGATGAAGGTGTGTGTTTAGAGACGATTGATAGAATAGCTGCTTTGGAGTCTGACAATATAACTGCATTCCTAAATTTATTGATGTGGCATAGAAGATTCCTGAGACATTCACTTATTGCAATGATTTCACCATCAAAACTTGTTGTTCCATTCCAAGTGATCTATAAAGTGAGAAGAGACAGCACGTAACACCTGCACTGGCACCTTGTTCTCTGGAGATCAAGGATCCGTCGGTGTATAAATGAAGCCAGTTTTGTGGAGGGTACCTAATATTAATTGTCTCTAAAGACAATTGTTTCAGTATTTCAGGGTTTACTTCTGATTTCAGTATTTCTTCTGTTAAATTTAGATTATACTCTATATTTAATAGAGTTAAAGGGTTTGGTTTAATTTGTAAGATTTCTTTTAGATTCGCGATATTGATTTTCTGTTTTAATTCTTGAACAATGGATATGAAACTTTTTTGAGTTTTCAATCTACAGAGAGGACTGTATGAATGCCAATTGTTTCCTGGTAATCTGATAAGTTTTTCATATTGAATCAGTGCTTTTTCTTCTATTGTCATTTTGATACTATTAATATTAGTGAGGAATCTCATAGAATCTCTTGGCGTTGTTTTGATTCCACCAGTAATGAGTCTGAGAGCTTGGTTTTGAACATATTCTATGTCGTTTAAGAAAGGTGAAGTAATTAAAATTTCTCCACAGTATGTCAGCACTGGCTGTATAAACATTTAGTATGTAGTGTTCAAAGTATTCCTAAAGCATCCCTATTTCTTTCCTGCTAGTCTTTTTAGAAGGGAGAATCTTTTACGAGCTTTTTCAGAAATGTATTTAAAATGGTTGCTCCATGTTAACTTACTATCGAAAATAACTCCAAGATATTTGGATTCATAAGTCCTACGAAGGTGTTGGCCATTGTATTGGATATTGAATTCTCTTTCTTTTTTACGAGTGAAACTATTTGGTAGTTACTTTTGCTTAAATTGAGTGTCATCAAATTTGATGTATTCCATTCATGTAGTTGATTTAGAGCTTTAAGAGCAGAATTTTGAATTTTGTCTCTATGTCTGTAAGATCCGGAAGTCCACAAAACTATATCACCTGCAAATAGTGCTGTTTTCATGTTTGATTCCTCTAATAGGGAGGGTAAGTCATTTATATAAATATTGAATAAAGTTGTGCTGAGGATAGCGCCCTGAGGTAGACCTCGATATGTTTGTCTGTAACTAGAAAGTGAATTATTGAATTTAGTGGCAATGAATCTTTGACTAAGGAATTCTGATATCCATCTGAACATATTGCTGGAGATAACTAATTTCTGGAGTTTTAGTAATAATTTATTTCTCCAAACAGAGTCATATGCTAACTGAAAGTCAATAAATATTGCCAAGGTACCTTCTTTCTTGTTAAAACTGTCTTTTATTTCTTGTCCGAGGCGTATGACTTGTTCATTGGTAGAGTGTAGTTGTCGAAAGCCGGCTTGTCTTGGTGATAAAAGATTTTGGGATTCTAAATACCAAGTTAATCTGTTGGAGATCATGGACTCCATGGTTTTTGCTATCATGCTTAATAGTGCTATTAGTCGATAACTATTAACATCATAAGCAGGTTTCTCTTTTTTTGTGAATTGGTACAATGATTGCTTTTTTTCAAAGCTGCAGGAATTGAGGTGTTCCATGATAAATTGAAAATGGATAAAAGTACCGACTTGGCTTTTCCCCCAGATGTTTAAAAAATTCGGAATGAATGTTGTCGGGGCCAGGAGATTTCTTGGTTTTTAAATTTTGTATAGCTAGAGTTAATTCTTTGGAAGTAAAATTTTGATGAAATATTTCAGGTTTTGTACTAGTAATATTGTTTTTATCATTTTTATGTAATTCTCTTGTGATAAATTTGTCAGTTTTTTTTTTATATTGGGATGTAATCTGTGAGAGTTTGAGTAGTGTTTGCTATATCTCTACTATCTGTTAGTGTTTTGTTATTATGAATAATAGGTTGGCTAGTATTTTCCTGTGTATTGGAAATATTCTTCAGAAATTTATATGTTTTATCGCTATCGGTTCTATAATTAATATTTTCAATAAATTTATTGAAACATTTCTTTTTTGCTGTTATGATTGCTTTTTTAAGAATGGCAGTCTTCTTCCTCCAATCTTGAGTATCTTTTGGTGTTTTGCTATGTTCTGCTTTGGTTCTTGCTTTATCTCTATCTTGTTTCAATAAATTCAGGTTTTTCAGTCCAGAATGGGGTGTATTTTTTTGGTTTGCCTCGTGGAATGTGCTTTTTTGCAATTTTAAGAAGAGATTCACAGAAATATTTGTTCAATCTATCTGAGTTTGTATTTTCCATTAGTGGTGTGTTGAGCTTGAGGTGTTCGTAGAGTTCTGTTGTAAATAGTTTCCAATTCGCTTTCTTAAAGTTCCATGTTGTTTTGTTATTGTAGGGTTCTTTTCTTCGGTTTTGGGGAGATGGATAGAAGCAATTCCTGTCCCAATCTAACGATCTCCTACTGAATTGTCCTAGCATTGTAAATATTTCTGTTATTGTCGCCTCAGTTTTTCAAAGCTGAAAATAATTAAAAACTATCTAAGAATTACGATGAAACAGGAACTGTTAAATGGACTGGCAATAATTTCCATTTAAAGTGAAACGACCAAGAAACTACAAAAAGAGAAGTTGATGGAATTTGCTGCTGCTGCAAAAAAAGGAAAATTGTCTTTCTCTAAGATATGCTAGCTTATATCAAACTGTGCTGTAATGCTTAATAGTAGGCCTAGATAAGACAGTGTAGCCAGGATTATTTCAAATATCTCAAATTTAAGATTTACCATTTTTATAACATTAATGGCTGATAAGGGGTCATGACCCGGAGTATCCAGCTGCGTGGCCCTAAGTCGATTGTTACCCTTGATTCTACTATTATTATTATTATTGTTCTATCTGTTGGAACTCACATTTCTGCCTTATTTAGAGATCCCTGCACTTTGTATGTGTATATATATATATATATATGCATGATGGACCAAAAGTCCCACAATATAGGCTGGATTACAATATTATAATATCATAAAACATTAATTTGTTTACCAATATATTGTGATCTACACAGTCGAATGCTTCAGTTAAATAATAAAATATCCCTTCAACATTCAGAATTATTTAAAGAACTTAGTAGGTACTTTATTCACCAATCTGAAAGCTGCATTCACTGTCGATTTTGTTTTCCAAATCGAAACTGCTCTAAAACTAACATATTGTTGGAATCCAAGTAATACTACAGTAATATAATAAGAGATGATAGGCTGGGTGCACACAGATCAAATGTGGAGCAATGCGACATTTTGTTTTATAGTATTTCTCAACACCTCGTGACAGCTCAACACAATCTGCTCACGACAACTGATTTGCTGACTGTGTGGGTTTTGAAAACTGGCCTATACTAGAAAATGGCGTCCATGAAAGAGGACTGTCTATATGAGAAATTCTATTGTATTTGGTTATTATTTCCTATGGATGCCTAATATGCCTAAAAATCTATACAATTGAATGCGTCTTAAAATTAAATACTACTAATGTAGTGCACAAACGTCATTTTGTATGTTTATGACTACTTCACGAGCCACAATAATGAAGAATATATGAAATCAATAATGAGTGACACTGTATAGCACAGAAGTTGACCTACTACAAATTATTATTATAAATTATTATTCATCTGGTGCTTTCATCTCATTTGCAATTTCTCACATATTTTTAGAAACCACATTATTGTCGTGATTTTGTTTCAAAGAGTGTACAGAACATATCTTTCCTGTACTAAAACAAATAATTTATCCACATCGAGCTCCATAATGAATAATGTGCACTTACTTATGGCTTTTAAGGAACCCAGAGGTTCATTGCTGCCCTCACATAAACCTGCCATCCTGTGCAAGATTAATCCAGTCTTTATCATCATATCCCACCTCCCTCAAATCCATTTTAATATTATCCTCCCATCTACGTCTCGGCCTACACAACAATAGTATTTGCAGATAGTGGAAGCGTGCAATCATGGATGTGGCTACTAATGCATGCGCAGTATACTGCAGCTATCAGACAGTCTGTTCACTACCAACTTCAAGCAGTCATTCAATGTTGTCTCCTCATGTCTGTTTGTGACTGTCACGCTACGTCTGATTCTATGTGCACCACATCATAAGAAATCAATGGGAAACAAGTATCATCAGAAAAAACGTAGCATTGCGTCTGATACTGTGTGCACTCGCAATAGATTTTAGCAACTTAAAATAAAAAATTTAGCACTTTTAACACTCAAATTTAGCATTTCATAGCACATTCAATGTCACAATTTATTATTTTGTAGCATTTTGGGATGGAATATTTTTAATGGAAAGTTTGGTGGTAAAAATTCAATTTCATTACAGAAACTGAGATAATCTAAGTTTACCTATGTCACCACCGATCACAAATTCCATAAGTGGTTTGTAAATCCTTTTCTTTAATAAATCTACATGTTGTAAGAAAGTGGTTAAAGCTTACATCATGCTGGGAAAGATATGAACTTCATAACTGAACTTAACGTATAACAAAATCAAATGATATGGAACTTACAGGCAACTTGAGAGGTTCCTGGAATACAGATGATGGATTGTCTTCACTCTTGACACTGTCACTCTCCTTGGCAGAAGAGAATACAACACTTGAGTCTTTATCTGCAGAGTTTGGAACAGTAATAGCAGGATCTTCATATAGAGCAAAGTGTGCCTTGTCATGCTCACTCGCAAGGCACTCAGAGGCACACTGATCCTCACTCGTGACAGATTGTCTCAATGACACTGAACCATCTTTGTCATCAACTTCAGATTCAAATTGCCTGATGTGATGCAGTTCCTCACTGAATAATTTCATCATACTGTCTTCCCCTTCAACTAATTGCTTCACGGAATACACTACTAGGAGAAAAAAGGAAAGGAGAAAATTTTTATATGTTGGCTATGGCGATCTATAAGACAGTATAATGAATTGTAAAATCATAATGAGTTGAAACAAGGTGGAAAAAATTAATTTAGCAGCCATTTTACATTTTTCTCGTACCTTGTTATACATCTCTTCCAAACAATATCCTCCCTTAAATATATAGCAGTTCATATAAATCAGCTCATCTCAAAATTATATATCACGTCTAGTAACAATAGAAAATATGTCAAATGTGCTGGACTCACAATCCTGTGGACCCATGCTCAATCCCCAGTGTACTCCTGATTTATGACTTGTGTTGATGCTCCAGTTTCCCCATGGCATTCCAACAGATCTCCATCATCTCATCACAAGTGTAGTGGAGATCAGCCTACTATGGCACATCCTGGGCAACGACTCTGTCAGTAAATTGGCTTACACAACTGGCTTCATATGGATGGATGACGAACAGTCAAGTACCCGCCATTGGTGGGAGGGAAAGGGAGGAAGAAAAAAATAATAAGAAATATACAACTCAGAAATGGATTGCACCTCATCAGTAGGATAAGGCAGAACAATTACCCTTTTGAACTGCAGGGATTATTCAAAGACAGTGAAATAATATAGCATGTTTTAACAAGTTATTCAATGATGGTCCATCAACTACATGGTTATTAGACTGTATAGAACATTTTTTTCCCCCCTAATTTCAAAATGTGCCACATCTAAAAAGTTGCATACTGTCCTAATATGAATGCACAAACATTTTTAACAGATTTGATAACTTTTCACTGAGGAGCAACCATTTAAAATATTTAAAAACACTGCAAAAATGTAAAATTTCAGGAACTGTACTGTATAACTCTCTGCAATTCGGTATTCTGTAGTTCGATTTTGTGCAGTTTGATATTCTGAAGTTGTGGAATTCTCTCAATGAAAATGCTTGCCTTTGACAGGGGTAGGAGTTATGTGGAATGCAATAGAATGGCACCATGCCGAATGATGTATGGGTCACTCAAAAGATAGTCGTAGATTAAAGAAGGTTCTGTTCTCAGTGTTGTGTTATACTTTTAAGTAAAATATAAAATGACAAAGTAGGGTGATAGATCGAGAAAGAAAACAAGTATAAAACTTCAATCAGTATTCCATTCAGTAGATGATTTATGTCCCTGTGTGTTACGAAGAAATGCTAGGAAAGATCAGAGCAGAATGTGAAAAAAAAAAAAAAAAAAATGAGTAAGCATGGACCAGACTCTAGCAGTAGGAAAGTGGAAAACATTGTACTAGGTGTGCTAGAAAATAATGAAATACTTTTCAAGCAGCGTTTTCTATTAGTATGTAGAGAAATAGCATTGAATCATGTAACAATAGCTCGCTTATTCAGTGAATCTCTAGTTATGGCCGAATGGAGTCAAATTTGATAATGTTTTAGTTTTACTTACGGATGTTGTTTCATATATGAAGAAGGCAGCATAAGGCCTTTCTGTAAACTTCCAAAACATGATACACTTGTATAGTAAATGGTTTAAACAGAGTATGTGAGCAGGTACATAACTTATTTTCTGGAAGTGGACAAACTAATTTCAAATGGCAAAAATATGTTCATGAAAACCCCAACAAGAATTGATTTCTTCAACGCCAAAAATCCAGATCTTGCAGTTCAACCTAGATCCATAGTTACTCACATTGGAGAATATGGTTAGAAGGAGTAGTGTATTATGCAGACAATTTCGAAGATTTTAAACCAGTGATAGATGAACTAAATAAGGTGACACTTCATCAATAGAAATTCTTTCAAACTAACTTAAGGACAAGTTTATAAAAAAAAAACAATTATCTTACATATCTGCAAATTTGAATTTTTTGTCACTCTAAAAAGAAATTGGAAACATCAACCAACCTGTTGACTCAGATAATTAATGAGGTGCATGGCAGTAAGAAAAAAATTGATTCAATAGATCGCAAAGCAAAACTTATTAAACAGAAATTTAAAAGTGCATTGGTATAAGAAAATAATTATGGATTTCAAACCATGTGTAAAAGTACCAAAGTTTTGGAAAGGCAAGAAGATGGTGAAATTTAGAGTTTGTATCAGTGACATTCCTTTGATGAAATATGCTAAGTTAGCTTCTTGTGACCTTCTCCTGGTATCGTGCATTGTTCTGAGACAACCGAGAAAACTTGGAGAAAGTATTCATTGTTCATTGCAACAGCAGTTGTTCGAACACATCACTGTCTCAACAGGATTGGTGATTGATTTTTTTATAACATATATTTAAAATTTTGTAATACTGAAACAAAATATTTTTACAATTTTATACATATTTTCCATTTTTATTTTTACTATATAAGAAAATAAATATTTTCCAGTTCTTTAGAACATAAAAATCCGTTCCCTACTTATCAGTAACCTGGACGTTCACAACGCAAATACAATGAAATTAACAGTAATTGGATATAACAGAACAATCAAAATATTGGAGATAAATATAGTGATTCGATACACCTGCAAAGAGCTGAGATGATAGAGATTTGTTGGGATGCCACAGGGAAACTCCCTGAGTGGTCAGACTTCCAGCCTGTCATGCAGGTAGCCTGGGTTCGAGTCCTGGTCAGGTCTGGAATTATTCATTCAAAAATCATAGTGACACTTGTGGTGGACAAGGTCGCAGTTGGGGTTTTTCTCGGGTTCTCCTGTTTTTCCCCATATTAGGGCTCTACATCATTCTGTCAACATTTCTCCATTTCATCATCATTCCATAGCATTCTCCGAACGCCGAATGGCAAAGCATGGAAGTACCTGGCCTAGGGACAAGGGGGATTGCCTACTCGAAACCTGGGTATGCAGCAAACCTTAATGTAGTCAGCCTGTGTAAGTTTGAGAATACACCTAGGTTGAGGGTTAGCGCAATATATTGTAAGAGGTCGCAGTGCTGGGCCATAGAACTCCCTCATCCATAAATTCCATTTCATGCCACAGGGGAACTGCAGCTCCCGGAGAAAACTTCTGTGTTGCCTACACCATGGGACTGCCCAACACAAGTTATAAATCACGGATATGCTGGAGATTGAAACCTGGTCCACAGATTATACGTCCAACACTCTAGCCACTAAACCACTGTGGCAGTTACTTCAGTAAGTAAGTTTCAACAAGGAAAATTAATATGTTGCTGTACTATGTATCTAACAACTGTTAAATATACGTATTTCTCAATATAGTTCTATAGTTGACTGAGATAGACTATGTAAAGTGCCAGTAGAATTGTGTACTGGACCAGGCTTAAAACAAATCAATGCTACCAGCTCTCTTAAACAGCTATGACATAACTATGTGGCAAGAAGTGCCATGACATCATGTATAAGTATGTAATGGAGAGCATTTTGACAACTGCTCTGAAATTAGGGTAAGACTGTGTCCATTTCCTTAAATAAATAAATCACCAGTCACGCGAAACATCACTTTCTAGACTGTAGTGCTGCGAAACAATAAGGATGCTATCTGTAATAGCTGGCAATCTGCTTGCCACACTATAGTACAAAGAAACAAGAGGAGTGCAGGTCACTTATATTTAATTTGCCCCGCAGTTTTAAGTTAAAATTATGTTTCTATCAAAAGTTAGGTGACTTTATTTATTCCCTTCTGTTAGCAGTTTTGAAGGGCATAATGTATTAAAATAGAGCTTCCTTAACAAATTATGGAAATAATACTCATTAATATTGGTATTAAATATTCAGACACATATCTAGATTCATTTTCTGGGCTGGGAGGCCGTGGTCTGTTGGTTGGCTTTCTACCAGACGTTTCGTCTGCAACTGCGGCAGACATCTTCAGTGGAGTGGTATCCGAGGTCGCAAAACTCTTCTCGGCGTACCTGAGGCAACTGATCCTGTGGCTGGTTGTGCAGGCGTATTTATAGTGCAACTAGCGGGCCGAGGCCTGTTGTCACTGCGGTCCGCGCCGCTTTGTTCGCTGCTCCTGTTCTGGGTTCCGTCCTTTTGTTGTAGTGGTCTAGTAGAAAACCAACCAACAGACCAAGGCCTCTCAGCCCGGAAAATGAATCTAGATCTATAGACTCAGGTCGTGAAAGCCTACACTACAAGATTATTCAGACACATTTCAATTCCCTCCCATCCACCTCTCTCTTGCTGTTAACTCAGACATACGCTTAAATAAATCTCATAATGTAACTTATTCTCGATTATTTAACAATGTTTCCCAACTTCATTTCCACATACTGTACAGGAATAGAGATGAATAATTCGGAACTGCATGATATACTTTCTAATTCTAAGAAGTCTCGGGTTTCCTAGAGAACCATAATATTAAAATCGCTTACCATTAAGTTGACACAAGACACCTATTTTTAACTTGAAAACCTGTCTATACATTACCTTCATGAGCTCTTTGCAGCTTGGTGTCCATATTATATTCAATTGCACGCAGTTCTTCAAAGCTATATTCTGTTCCTCCTCTGTATACCTTTATATTAAAAAAACACACACACACAAAATTAATAACAGTAACAAATACAGTGCGATTGTTATGGATGTTCATGAAGTTCCTGCACACTGGCTCCCAGGAAGCAACACTGTAACAGCCGAGAATATTTAATGTACTTGCACTGAGGGAAAAAATCTAACTATATAATTTGCACTTACAAAACAAAAGAATAGCTATTAATAATGGACTTAAAAAAATTACTTGACTTACCACATTACAGCAGTGCTAGAAATGTTCGTCAGAAAACACCAAATTATTAAGGGTTTAAAACAGTTTCAGAATAAGAAGGCATATGGCGTAAGCCAATAGACTGTTGGTATGATTATGGTGTTGACACTTTGTGCATAAGACGTGAAAGACAGGGACAGCAAAGTGGAACCTCGATTCTGGGTTTTTCAGGGGACCAGACAAATTATACCCAGAATGGACAAAAACACACATCAACATATTTCAAAACTAATTTTTATGGTCTAGCCTCAACTAACAAAGAACAATAAGAACTCAAAAGAACAAAAATATTACCATACACTGCACACAAATGTTTATGAATGTTTACCACATCTTCATTTTCGAGAATAAAAAATTTAATTACTGCTTGTAACAGGAGTCAGCAATAGAAGCCATTTTTAACAGTACACTACAGCTTCGCCATCTGTAGGGATGACTTGCCACCCAGTACACATACGGAAGAAACTATTGTGTGTATGTCATTCATTTCGTGCCCGTGGGGATTCTTTAGGTCTCATGTTTTCAAGTTTTACTTGAAAATTGCCAACACAGGTCCCGAGGAACCATCTCCCCCCTCATGTTAAAGCCGGATGCACGCACCCCCCTGTGCTACAGTGCAGAGAGGAGGATGAGAATCCTGGCGCCTCGCAGTCGGGTGACCACATGGGCAAGCAAGTACGTGGCTTGCCACAAGACAGAGTTTTTGCGGGCGTTCTGACGTCAGAGCGTCATAAAGCTCAAACCCACGCCAAAGAAGGGGAGCGAAGCCCGAGGTGTATATAAGGCGGGCCCAAATGGCATAGAGACATTCATCGCCAGCTAGGGGGAGCAGCTACTATGCTCCCTCTGCCACCAACAACATTTCTTTCTCTGATCTAGCGTGCTGTACTTCGTCGGACCGGGTTTTCACGGCCGACACTTACCCCCCGGAACAGAAACACATCGCCGGCTCTGTCTCCGCTTCCCCGCTCCAATCTCCCTAACCAAGCTATCCTAGTATCGCTCTTCTTGACTACCCCCCCCCATTTATCACCTTGTCTGAACTACACCATGCTCTAACTCTTTTAGAAAACATTGTCTTTTCTATCTTTGACTTCCCTCTCTGTGGACGCCCATCGCCAGCCATCTGTCAGCGGAGCTCGTTAGCAGAGAGGTCTTTACTTCACCGTGCTCTAACCCTTTTAGAAAACATTGTCTTTTCTATCTTTGACTTCCCTCTCTGTGGACGCCCATCGCCAGCCATTTGTCAGCGGAGCTCGTTAGCAGAGAGGTCTTTACTTCACCGTGCTCGAACACTCTTTGAAAACAGTCCTGTTTCTCCTCTCTACTCTTTTCTACGTTACTAGCCCATTCCCTTCATACCAGCCCCTCGCTACTCTCTCTCCATCGTCTTGTCTTTGTTTCTCCCCAGGCACTCCCGTTACCCCTCTCCAATATTCTCAGTCATAACAGCATGCCTTCAAGTTTGCTTCAGCCAGAGTCACAGGGCCAAAAACGACAATATTCTAGATTTTCTCAGACACTCCCGTTTCCCCTGCCCACGAGTAGGAGAAGGACACTGATTATTTCAAATAAACAACTATATCTGTATCAACGTATTTTCTTCCTACATCATCGTTTAAACCCCCACCACAAATTTCGTCATCACCTGTCATTCACTCCCGTTTCCCCTCTCTCCACCTGGGATCACACCATCATCAGCAGAAGAACGTCAAAGCAGATCGAAGCACAACACTTATATCGTAACATCACCCTTCCCCACACACTTCAGTTCCCCTTGTCACGTCACTCCCGTTTCCCCTCTCTACACCTGGGACAACAGTCATCAGCAGAGGGACGTCTACAGAGACCGGCGCACAACAAAACATCAGAAAGTGCACCTTTCAATTGTGTTAATAACTGAGAAAAAAATCTGGAACATTACTTTCTGAACGACTCTGGTAGTTTTATAAATATCCTAATTGAATGTAATGAAAATGATAATATACACTTACTCCCCACCCACCATTGTTGAACAATACAATTAAAAAAATGATTATTTCCTGCTCTTTACATACAACTATTAGAGTATTATAGAATTAATTTAGCAAAGGAATGGTTCTGTGACCCATTATTAACCATAGCAGAAGTATAGGGTTAGTGTAAAGTAACATACTTGAAATTTAACATAATTTCTAAACAAATTCAGCAATCAAGATGAACTAAGTGGCTTAGGAATGGGTAAAGAAAATTATTCAGTTATTCCAAACTAAAACTAATGCTTCCACTGTTATTATGCTACAATAAGCTTAGAACAATAGAAGTTGTTAGATTTGGCTTGTTTGTTACACACATTTTCAAATTTTGAGAAAATGGTTTTAGATTTTCAATCAAGAATTGGTTTTGTGCAATGCTGTTATGAGTGTGGTAGAAATTTTACTGTTGGATTAAAAAGATGTGTCTGAAACGTCTTTGAAACATGCTTTTTTATCATACATTAGGAAATTTGAAAAGATAACGATGAAAGAGTAATGGAACGGAGAAAAATTCTCTCCGGCGCAGGGATTTGAATCCAGGTTTTCAGCTCTACATGCTGATGCTTTATCCACCCCGGGGTTGGACAGAATCGTCTCAGATTAAGTTCCAACTCTTGGGTTCCCTCTAGTGGCCGCCCTCTGCACTACGTCATAGATGTCTATGAACGTAGGACTGAAGTCCACACATGTGCTGAGGTGCACTCGTTATGAGTGACTAGTTGGCCGGGATCCGACGGAATAAGCGCCGTCTTAAATCACGAAGTGATTTACGCATATATACATTATTTTAATGTACCGAAGTACATATGATATTTCCATGCAGATATTCTGCGTCATCATACGATGAAAGAGTAAAGGAATGGAGAAAAATTCTCTCCGGCACCGGGAATTTTTCTCCGTTCCATTACTCTTTCATCGTATGATGATGCAGAATATCTGCATGGAAATATCATATGTACTTCGGTACATTAAAATAATGTATTGAAAAGATAAGTTTCTGAAATTTTCATAGATTATGTACATAAATAGGAATATAACTTTTACAATATTAAGTATCTAGTATTTTTAACAGTAAATGGCTAAATATAAAATGACATGACATGGTTGTTGGTGAAAATGTGTTTTCCTTACCTTGCTTTTGCAGTACATTGGCTTCTTGGTGTGATCGAAGGGTTCGAAAATAGCTAATGGACAACTGAAATCATCATCTTCATGTGCTTTAAATAAACCATATGTGCAAAACATTAATAGTGTAATTTAAATAGGAGATTAAGATCATTTTGATAAATGTTCAATAATTATGTAATATGGGATATGCAATAGCAACTTTTAATTCATAATATCAGTACAAGATTTATATCAATAACATACTACTTATATACAATTTACTCAATCAATTTTAAATAACACAGAAAATATCTTTCTCAATTTGAAATAGAATTTTCTAATATTTATAAAATTTTTTTCAACTTAACAATTACAAATTGTTTAACAGAGAGGGTTTGGAATTGAACGGGTTACATCAGTTGCTTGTCTATGCGGATGACGTGAATATGTTAGGAGAAAATCCACAAACGATTAGGGAAAACACGGAAATTTTACTTGAAGCAAGTAAAGAGATAGGTTTGGAAGTAAATCCCGAAAAGACAAAGTATATTATTATGTCTCGTGACCAGAATATTGTACGAAATGGAAATATAAAAATTCGAAATTTATCTTTTGAAGAGGTGGAAAAATTCAAATATCTGGGAGCAACAGTAACAAATATAAATGATACTCGGGAGGAAATTAAACATAGAATAAATATGGGCAATGCCTGTTATTATTTGGTTGAGAAGCTTTTATCATCCAGTCTGTTGTCAAAAAATCTGAAAGTTAGAATTTATAAAACAGTTATATTACCGGTTGTTCTTTATGGTTGTGAAATTTGGACTCTCACTTTGAGAGAGAAACATAGGTTAAGGATGGTATGTGGATAAGCTTCAGGGCTTCTACCGCGTTGTCTTGGTGTTGTTGGCTGACGTTTCGACCGCTGTGTTGTGGCCATCTTCAGAGCAGTTGTTGGATAAGGAAATAGTCTGTGGAGACACATGTACGCGGCGCCCCCCCCCCTTCATCCGGACAACGGGCACGGTATCAAGGTCACTCTTTCGGACCTTATGAGGGCCAGTATTTAATATGAATACTCCCCTTCATACAGACCTCAACCAGATTGGACCACGTAGGACCAATTAGATCCCCGAAGGAGAACCTACGACCTATCACAGCAAGTATTCCCCCCCATCGAGACTACTATATATATAAGTACTGGCAGACTATTTCCTTATCCAACAACTGCTCTGAAGATGGCCACAACACAGCGGTCGAAACGTCAGCCAATAACACCAAGACAACGTGGTAGAAGCCCTGAAGCTTATCCACATACCATGTACACCAGCTGCGGAAGCCTATGCGAACACATAGGTTAAGGATGTTTGAGAATAAGGTGCTTAGGAAAATATTTGGGGCTGAGAGGGATGAAGTTACAGGAGAATGGAGAAAGTTACACAACACAGAACTGCACGCATTGTATTCTTCACCTGACATAATTAGGAACATTAAATCCAGACGTTTGAGATGGGCAGGGCATCTAGCACGTATGGGCGAATCCAGAAATGCATATAGAGTGTTAGTTGGGAGGTCGGAGGGGAAAAAGACCTTTGGGGAGGCCGAGACGTAGATGGGAGGATAATATTAAAATGGATTTGAGGAAGGTGGGATATGATGATAGAGACTGGATTAATCTTGCTCAGGATAGGGACCAATGGCGGGCTTATGTGAGGACGGCAATGAACCTCCAGGTTCCTTTAAAGCCAGTAAGTAAGTAACAACTATTAACGAAAATAAAAAAAAACTCGTCCTCAAGTATTTCAAGATCAAGAAAATGGGTTTCAAATATTTATAACATGGAAACTCCTGTTTCATTATGTAAAGGTATGGAATTAAAAAATAGTTCGAGTCTTGGTAGTAGTCCTCCTCTATGTAGGCAACAAGCTTCGCAAGACTGTCCACAAGTAACATACATTTAGGTGCTCTTGTTTACTGCACATGCACAATGCATTGTATCTGGAACTTAGCAAAATTAGGCAGCCCATTTATTTTTTGTATAAATAAAAAATATATGCTACCTGTAACTCCTGTAAAAGTTTCATGAATTTCTGTTAAACAAGAGAGAAGTTATTTTGTTTAAAACTACCCTCTATAAAGGGGTAGTTTTTCTTACACAAACATAGTCACAGTTTGCACATGAGAAATATGCTACCTGTAACACGTGTACACATTTTCTTAAAAATCTGTTGGATAGGAGAGAAGTTATTAAATTTGTCCAGCTAGACCAGCGTTTTTACACACTGTGCAACACCGGGAATCGAACCCAGGACCTCCAGTTCTACGCACTGCATGCTGTACCACTGAGCTACGTCTAAGGTCAATCCACAGCACCAGGTCGAACTCTTCTCCTTTGGTTTTCTCCCTTATTGGCCTACTCCATGTTCGACATATATTATGTCATCATACAGAAGCGCACATAATTGAATGACTTGAGCGGCCGGGAACCAACAGTTATGTACTGTACTGTTAGACGAATAATCTATCTCCACTATTAATAAGTAATAACCACAACAGAGAATTTTATAGGATCAAAAATTAATAATATCACATAGATTACTCGTCTAACAGAACATAACTGTTGATTTCTGGCTACCCAAGTTACTCAACTGAGTGTGCTCCTGTATGATGATGACATAATGTCGAACATGGAGGTCACTAAGGGAAAAAAACCAAAGTAGAAGAGTACAATCCGGTGCTGTGGATTGAGCCTTGGCATAGCATTGTGGTAGAGCACCCAGAGCCAGGGCGAATTTTTCTCTGCTATTAATAAGCAATAACTACAACAGAGAATTCTGTAGGATTCAAAAATTAATAAATCATCACATAGATGATTAGGACAGCTTCCCCTACAAGTGATGATGCTGAGGAATTTGCATTTTCTGAGTTTGTTCCCTCAGAAGGATTTTATTTAACAATCTCTGTGAATAAAGAGGAAAACTCCACAGATCTGAAACAAGATTGTAGCTTTGCAGCTACACTTGGAGAAGCAGATTCCATCAACTTTTTCAGAACTGGAAATGTGTGTTCTGGAATTAAGGTCAACCTTCAATCAGCTGAAACTCTTCAGTTTCACAGAAGAGATCTTCATGACATTTTCAAAGGCCTATAGAATGCCACATCCAATGACTGCAGCATATTTGTGGAGTTTGGGGGCAGGCAGACAAATTTAACGTTATTTTCTTTACACATTCTCAATTCATCAACATAGAAATGAGATAAATTATCCTCTAATACCATATTTTGACCTTCAAGCTTTCTGACCCAATGAGTCCACACCTGTGGAGTAATGGTTAGCGCGTCTGGCTGCGAAACCAGGTGGCCCGGGTTCGATTCCTGGTCGGGGCGAGTTACCTGGTTGAGGTTTTTTCCGGGGTTTTTCCTCAACCCAATATGAGCAAATGCTGGGTAACTTTCGGTGCTGGACCCCAGACTCATTTCACTGGCATTATCATCTTCATCTCATTCAGACACTAAATAACCTAAGATGTTGATAAAGTGTCGTAAAATAACCTACTAAAAAAAATAATAAAAATGACCCAAGCAAGTACAACTATCTGGAACCAGTCCTTGAAAGTGGATCCTTCAAACCAACTCAATCCAAATTTATATCTTGTTCCTAGAGGAGTGGGTCCATGTGTCCCACATATTGTCAGCTTTGTAAACAACATAAACCAGTAGACCAATTTCAGTGCCTGCAATTTAATGCTGCAATTGGAAACAGGGAAAAGTGCTCCTCCTTCAAAGCTGCATCTGTTGGGCGAGGTGTTGATGCAACGTTCCTTGGCAAAGACTCTTCCTGAGGTAACATACTTGCTTGTAAATGTTCTTTAATTTTTTCCGTGATACATTGTTTCCATCCGTCATCACCTGAATTGTATTTTTGTTTCATAACCCATGTATATTAAGGATGCCTTGGAGGATTTAGTGAAAAACTGTTCTTAGAATATGGTAGGAGTGATAGAAGGAAGAAGAATAAAGTGCATAAGATTTGCTCATGATATGGCGTAGTTAGCAGAAGAGAAGATGATACTAAAGAATGTTACTGGAGCTAAATGTCAGCTATGAGCATTATGGGATGAAGATAAATGCAAATAAGACGAAGACCACGGCCACAGAAAGAAAAATAGAGAAGATAAACTTGAAAATTCTACATAAGACAGTAGAGCAAGTGGATAGCTTCAAATACTTGGGATGTACTATAAGCAGTAACATAAGCTGCTGCCAAGAAGTCAAAAGGAGAATAGCAATGGCAAAGGGAGCTTTTAATAGAAAAAGGAGCATCTTCTGCAGACCTCTGGAAAAAGAACTAAGGAAGAGACCAGTGAAGTGCTTGGTGTAGAATGTGGCATTGTTCGGGGCAGAAACATGGACATTATGGAAAAGCGAAGAAAAGCGAACAGAAGCATTTGAAATGTGGATATGAAGAAGAATGGAATGTGTGAGGTGGACAGACATAATAAGAAATGAAGTTGTGTTGGAAAGAGTGGGTGAAAAAAGAATGATGCTGAAATTGATCAGGAAGAGGAAAAGGAATTGGTTGGGTCAGTGGCTGAGAAGAAATTGCCTGGAGAATGCTGGGTTTGCAGTGAAAAACCTGTCCATGTGCAGAACATTATTTATGTATGAATGAATGAACGAACGAACTCATGTTCCTGATCCCTGGCGTGAGTTTTATTTTCTCTTTATTTAGGTTCCAATAATTATGATCTAAAATTGCGACCATAGACCTAATTAACATACCACTGTAGGAAAAGGGGAAACTTTCAGGTATGTACACCAACCAAAGGTTATGATAACTTTCTAACCTTCCTGTATGATTGTAATGTTTTGCATGCTCTAAATCCTTCAGGAAAGGTTTATTTATCCAAAATATTTGTCTTTCTACTCAACTCAACTGAATAGACTACAGTGGACTATAGTGGACTTTATGTTGTCAACAACAGCAGGACACATTAAGAAGATTGATTCAACATGTCTGATTTAGGTTTCAGCCACAATTAATTTTTCTCTTCATGTTCACTAATCTGTTCGTGTTCAGAGCATTTCATTTCGTTGTCTTCCATCCATATGCGCTCATTTTTTTATGTGATACAAAATAGAAATAAATTTAAATCAGTAGAATACCATTTCTATTACAAGTTTATGTTGTCCACCACAAATGACTGTTAATACTAGACTTCCATGCTTGGATCTCAGGATACTTTTTAACCAAAGTCTTTACATTTTCATTAAGGTTTTAGATAAATGCCACACATCAAATGCATGATGAATGTTAGAATGCTGAATTCATAAAAAGCATCGAACACCATTATGTTTGTCCGACAGAACTAATTTTATTTTAGATTTATCTTCATCTATTAACCTGTGTATTACATTCTCACAACCATGTCTCATTTATCATTTCAACTTTAAACATCCCCTTTTGTAAAAGTTCGAAGTCTATGATAGCACCAATATATAGATCCATCACTGAATACACCATATATTTGGCAGAAAAGCCAGGAGAATCATATTGTCCGTCACCCACCAGCCAAATTGTTTTTTGTTGCTATTCATTGCTTTCAGTAAATCACTTCTTGTGGTTTTCCATTGATTTTTCATTACTAGACCAGAATACATATTTATAATCCTTTCGAAAATTGTCCTCAATATCATAGCCACATTCACTCTTCTACAAAATGATTGGCAAGCTTTATACAGTATACTTGAAAGTAACAAAGCTGATCTGACTCCTTCCAGCCACTTTCCAAAGGTAGGTTGACATGTCCAAGAAAAACCATCACCACAATCACTTGCTGTTCGCACACACAACTTTGTGCCTCTTGTATAATGTTTTATTTCTTTCACTTTCCGCTGCATGCATGGCAAATTTGAAACAGCAATAGCAAGCTAATCAATGCCACAAAGTAGTAGTCATGCAACGTTCGGTTTCACTTTTGGGGGCATCATCTTCACTGTCAGTGATATTGTCAATGTCTGAACTTAGGTAGTACAGGGTATCATTAATTTTTTTCTTCGATCAGAAAGCATTTCCGATTGTCAGCCATTCCTAGAGATGGAAAGTCAGAATGGTTTCTAAGAAGTTCACAACATAATTAATTCACATTGAATTTCTAAGCTTTCAATCAATCTTCTTAATGTATCCAGCTGTTTGCTGACAACATAAAGTACACTATAATTTTTTCAGTTCTTGTTTTTCATGAGAAATGAAGGATATTTTGATTGGTGTTTATTACAAATGACTGTTGCTAGTAGCCAGAGTTGGGGTGTAGTCAATATACAAGTATACTGCAGAGCTGTGTCTTCTGCAACTGGTACTGATGATTTTAATTTACTTCTTTTGTGGTTTATGGATGGACAGTATAGAAGAATGTGTTCCAGATCTTCATCATGATTATTACACCACAGACAAGTAGGAGTATCAGAAAGGTGAAATCGGTGTAGGTACACTTGTGTGACAATATGACCTGTTCTGGCTCTTGTTAAAAATGTTGTTGTTGTTTTCTAATGCCAGGCATTTGACAAAGTCATTTGACCTCTTGCACTCCAATATTTTTCAAAGATATTGTCATGGTTAGCCACAGACGCACTGTTAAAAATGTTTGAACATGTCTGGGCAAATCTAGCTTTCAGGTAAAGCTCCCTGTGAAGCAGACGCATTAAGCCAAAGGCCCGATACCCAGCCCCAGAACAATTTTTCCCTTCAATTTATTCATGTCTGGGCAAGTTTTTGTACATTTTCAGGTCATTTGGTTTCTTTTATACGGATTGTAAAATGTTTCCTTCGTCAAAAGAGAGCCAATTATTGATCCATAGGTTTGTAAAATGAGAGTTTACTGAAGCAAAGGCACTGGATAGAGATATCACTTGAAGAGGTCTTGGTTGCAAATATATTGCCTGTTTTGCAATGTTATCGACTTTCTCGTCTCCAGGTATACCACAATGACTAGGTATCCATTGAAATATTTCCTTTTGGAGTTTTTTTTTTTAGTTTAGTTTCGTTTATTCCAGTTTCCTGTGCTAAATGGTTTAGAGATTTTTGAGAGGTATGTTCTAATCTTTCACTAATCTCATCTAATTTTCTTCTATAAGAACACTAAGTTTTCTGCTTGATTTCGATTCTTCACTGAGCCTGTTTCCTTAAATCTTTTAGTGAGGCATCTGACTGTTTTGGCAGAAGAAACAGGTCTGTTTGGAAACTTTATTCTAAATTTTAGTCTTGTTTTTGCATACGACTTTCTGCCTTTTATGTACATATTGTACATATACACACGTTCATGCAATGAGAATTTGTTGCTCGGCATTACTTAAAACACACAATAATCACTAAACTTTATACACTAATGTTGTACACTTGAAGAATTGAGACTTTCATAACACGACTTCTAAGCTACTGGAAGTCGATTGTGCAGGAGAAACGGTTATGCACGTGCCGGAAACCACGCAGGGCACAGCTGGCCGGCCACTGTTTTCTGGGACCATTGATGATAATGGCTCTGTACTAAAGAACACCTAACACTTTCAGTAACTCGTTAATGCTATTTTTTCATTTTCTAGAATGAAACAACAATGGAAACATGAAACTTACAAGCTTCCACATTTTTTTCCATTTATAAATTGGGCCTATTATCAAGTAAAATAACATGCTGGCCATTATCTTTGAGATAAATTTTGTCTCCTATATTACAAATTCCACTCTCTTCCTAATGCTTTTCCTTTTTTTATTGCTTATTACTATTATTATTTTAAATCTTTGTTCGTGTACACAATGTATGTTTTAAGAGCATATCACTGGTCAAGTTCTAAGCTGAATTAAATAAATAAATAAATAAATAAATAAATAAATAAATATATATATATATATATATCACAAATTCAACATGTTAAACATGTTATTTAAAATTAACAACATTTGCAGTCATAAAATAGAATTTTTATTCTGTACGCATTTTCAAGTGTAAATATTCTTAATTTACTTCAGTCTGTCATACTCAGTGTGCAACAAAGCAAAGTTCATTGGAGTTGTGAAGCGACTAATTAATTCTCTATTCTGAATCATACAGGCATAACAACAAAGTGGCAAACTCATCTATGGGAATTGTGTTAGATCAGTATCGTTATACCAATGAAACAATTCAAAATCCATGCATAAGTCTCAGTTTCTTAACCAATGTTCCCTGAAGAGTACTGTCTATAAATAACATGGTTATGTACTTACCTTCACATTTCCTATGAAGTTTGTTACCCATCATGTAATCAATAGCACGTAGTTCTTCAAAGCTATATTCTGTGCCATCTCTATATACCTTAAGAAATTAAAATAATTAAGAACAATTAGAATTCACAATTAATATTAATTATTTCTTAAAAGTAATGAATCACAAACAAGAAATAATGAACACATGGACGAAATATGTACACTTAACAGCAAAAAGAATGAGCCAGCGACAATTTCCTAAGTTCCAGACACATAACATTGCGCATGCTCGTCTTGTCAAAGCTGTAGTTCACCAGGTAACACATAATGAAACCATTTAAATTTGCTGTATTTTGTTTAAGAGTCTAAAATATGTTATAAAATCGAATGTAGGGTTGATTCTACATACATCAGTGCCTCTGAAGAGTGAAATAATAATAAAATTGATAAATACAAAATCAACCGAAGCGAATATGAAGAGAAACACCACATATTATGCCAAAATGATATTAACAGTCACAGTAGCATAAGTCTTTATGGCATTGGTCTATTGAACGAGTTGATAGTAGTAGCTCAAGGTTCGAATCTCCCACAATCTTATTTTTTTAATTACAAATTTACCATCATATATGTCTCGCAAAGCTATAATTATGTGGTGATATCTCTTAGAATATGCCCAAACTCTAATAAATAATAAACTTCCCTCTCTCTTTCAAGCAATACTCCTATCTGTTAATAAAACGTTCTGTAACTTCATTACGCTCGAAGATGGCACAGAGACAATAACTCATTGCCCTGGTTCGCATAGGTTATTGTATGTATACTACTCTCTGACAGGACTTCGATTGGAGAAATGTAATTTTTTTTCGATGAGGTAATTGTCTCCAGTAGCAACAATAGTCCTGCCCTAGTTTATCATATGGATGGCCATCAATATGATGAATGCTTCGTGAGATAACTTAACAGGTCAGGTTGCGTGTTGGGGGGTGGATGTCATACGATGGGGCAGGACTTCTGGAACACATCCACGGTCGGTTTACGGCAGAATTCTACGAACACATTTTGGCAAATGTAATGATCCCTTCCGCCCGAAAATGATATCCAGAAGGAACACTTTTCTTCCAGCAGGATAATCATCCTATACACACCGCCAACCGGATTCAAAGATGGTTTACGAGGAGGCGTGATGTCGACCCAGTCAACTGGCCTCCAGAATCACCAGATATGAATCCGATTCAAAATTTGTGGGCTGCAGTCAAAAGGATCCTAGGCTCTAATTGGGCAGAACAACCACCCGTTCGGACACCTGAGAAATTGTGGGACAGAGTTCTAGATGCGTGGGAGGAAGTGGCCAAGAATTTAGACCTGTTCCATAATCTTGTGGACTCCATGCCGCGCAGAATGAGGGCAGATGTTGACGCAGGTGGTTTGTGGACGAGATACTAGTCTCCACCACAGGCCTTTTTGTTAATATATTAACAAATTGTTTGTTTTTGTTTATTTAATTATTTGTGTTTGATATGAGTCAGGTTTTTTAGGATGTGAAACAAGTATTTTTGTTTATACAGGCCAGGTTTCGCCTATTAATAGCCCACAGGTGATGAGCAATAATATTTTTACAAGGCAGGCATAACGAAGTTTGTTAACAAATGCCATTTCACATTTAAACTAATAAATTAATTAAAAATTAAAATTAAAAAATAATAATTTTACCATACCGGGAGGCGAACTCACAACCTCTGGTACGGATGTCAGACATCTTACCACTGGGCCACACACTGCTCGTAAGGTTTACTACATTATAGATGGACGACTTTCAACGAAGAGACACCGCAGCAATGACTTGCAGTGTGTTACGTTTACACGAGTGAAACGTGCGATAGAACTTAGCATTTCTATCAACCAAGAGTCGACCAATTCTTTTTGCCGTTAAGTGTACAAGTTATATAAGACAGGGAATCGTCCAAATGAGTTGGCTAGAGAGGATGAAGCAACTGTATCAAGACAAAAAAGGATTTTCTATTTTAAGAGAAGCTGAACTAGTGCTTAAGAAACTGAAAAATGGGAAAGCAACAGGAGTTGATAGTATCCCCATTAAATTAGTGAAATTCTTGGGTAAAGACAAGAATGAAATTCTATCATTATGCAACGAAATATATGAATTTAGGAACGGGAGATCATGCTGTGATGGATACTTCACAATGAAAAACTGCAACAAACTTATAAAGATACTAGTATATGATAATATTCCACAACAAATAATTGAAAATATTTTTAATCTATACAAAGAAACTTTCATTCCTGTCAAAATTGATAAGAAAATGTCTAATTGGTTGGAAATTTTTACCGGTGTCAAACAAGTATGTCCTCTCTCACCCCTCTTATTCATCATTTTATATGAATGCAATAGTACAGGAATTTAGAAACTCAGGACATGGTCATATAACTATAAATCAAAATTTGTGTCTGGACATACTGACTTATGCAGATGATTTGGTTTTGCTAGCCACTTCAGAAGATGATTTACGATTAGTCTATAATTTAAAATTAATAGCTGATAAATATCACATGGAAATATCCACAGAAAAAACAAAAATAATGGCATTCTGCAGCAAAGAACCTGTATAAAGAAAAATTTGTATAAATGGTAACATTTTAGAAAGAGTTAATGAATTCAATTATCTTGGTTTCAAGCTTTCTTTTCTACCTCATCTAGATATCTCACAAAAAAATTTTAAATTAAATAAATCTGCAGGCATTATCAACAGTATAATTAAATCTTCATTAGTCCAGAAACATACCAGCACTCGTCTGTACAAGACCTGTCCTCTGTTATGGCAGTGAAGCTTGGACCTTACAAAAAAGTGAAGAAAATGCCAGAATTATTACCAATGAAATTAAGTTTAGGTGCCGAATAGCAGGATACACTAAATGGGATCATAAAAGAAATGAAAACATCCTACAAGAACTAGAAATGGAACCTGTACTGCAGTATATTTATCAAAATTAAGACAACTGGCTTCATGTCAAGCGTATGCCTAGAACATAGACTGGCAAAGGTGCTTCATTTGAGTATTGGTGTCTCACCAGCTTTGCCAAGGCTTATCGCTCTGTATGACATAAGCGTCTTACTCCCCTTTCCCCTCTACTCATAGCTCGTTGGTGTGGGCAGATTATATGTTCAGTTAACAGTGACGGAGTCATGGCTTATCAAAGTAGTATGTACGAGCTGAAAATGATTCTCATGTGGAATGGAAAAAGTTCTTTTAGTTGTTTAGAGGGGGCGAACATACATTGTCTATTAAGCTCGAAAATCGTAGTATCAGGTTTGACCGCATAAATTACATGTTACATATTTTACGTATATGTGAAACGTAATTTACGTTGCATCAAAAAACTAATTTTTACACGATTTTATATGAGGCATAATAAATTATTTCCATTTTAATAAAATGATATCACAATATAATTGGCATTTATTTTAAATAATTTCATTAATCACAGAAAGGAAAATAATAATTTAGGTAGTGAAATGTAATGTACATATGAGATGTTAAGAAAAAGATTATAATATTTTGAAAAATGGTAGTAGGCCTATCCATAAAAATAAGAAAAAAGTCTAATATTTTTGAAGAAACAGGGACTGTGAACTTCGTACTGTAACAACATCTAACATGAATTTATTTGAAGAAAGGAGGACTGTGAAATTGGTATTTTAACACCACCATATTTATCTTCTAATGTAAGCATTTTGCTTGTTTCCTATTCGATTACAGTACACTGAGTAAATAGATGTGATATACCCAAAGAGAAACCAGCAAAGAGCTCGCATGAAAAGATATGCTTACAGTAGGCTTACCTACCAACTTAACAGTCCTTGTTTCTTCAAAGATATAAATTTTTGGACGCATATTTATTATACTTTTTATCTTGTTTGTAAGAATTCTACCTCCTCTCAAAATATTATACCCTTTTTTCCCCAACACCCTGCATGACTAGACTATCAGACTACAATATGATCATGAACAATCTAGAAGTGTATAGTAAAAGTCAAAGGTGTCGCCTCTGGGAAAATGTGCACAGAGAGTTCTCAAAAGGACAATAGATTGTTTTTTTTTTCTCTCTTTTAATATTGGCCCTATGATGACAGTGGTTGGAACAAGTTACCTAGTTGAGGTTTGTCAGGGATTTTCCCTCAACACATTAAGAGCAAATGCTGGGTAACTTTCGGCATTGGACCCTGGATTCATTTCGCCAACATTATCACCTTCATATCATTTAGATGCTATATACCATAGCAGTTGAAAAAGCGTCGTAAAATAACCAATTAAAAAAAAAATCGCTGACAGCTTTGATGACTAATACGAGTAAACTCTGGTATATGTATCAGCGTGGCGATTAGCTAAGCAAAATGTGGAACACTGTGCGGTGTCGGCAAATCGTTTCGTATGATAGAAGACATAACTAGAGACCGGATTTTTATGTAATTACATATTATATTCCTTTCAACCTAACTGTATATAAATAACAAATCTTTGCGAATCTTGTAATTATCTTTAATATATTAAAATTTGATACTACATATTTACCCCACATTACATATTATGGCTTGGTATTACATAAATCTACATATTTAGGGGTTTGATTCATTTTTACTTCTCTAAAAGGAAAAAAAAAAATTCTGCTGGGAAAGTTTACAATTTGAAATATACAGATTTGAAAAGCCTTTTTACCTACCCAAGAAAGGATATAATTGTTCTGCACACGTCTTACCAAGCCCTTCCCATGCAATTTGCAACCTTACCCACCCTCTTCCTAATCCTTCCAGGGAAAACCCGTGTCAAGTCTGACATGAGCCGCAATAAAGATGCCGACTTTTGAAAAGAAGCTGGAGTAAAAGAACAAACTGGAAAGATGTTGAAAGATTAAAATAAATAGCTTTTCAGGTTATTGCTTGACATCTTTACTTTAAATTTAGTAGACCTATACGGAAATGGGATTTTCCGAGCAATTAGAAAGTATAGTTCTTGGCTGGAATAATCCTACTCTTCTGAATGAGACAGGAATGTCACTTTTCAAACAACAGTTTGTAAATGCCTATAGTTTGAGGTTTTATTAAGGTACTTTGTTTCTTACAGGGAGCAGCTAAAATGCATCTCCAAATCTCCTCTTATTTTCTCCTAATCCAGTGAAGCAAAACAGTGCTTGCAGTACTGTTGTGTCATTCATTTCACTCAGTTCTCTAGTTTTAGTACTTACAGTATAAAGTGCAAGTGAGTTTATCTACTGCTTTTAACTAACTACAATGGCCCCTGTATCTTCAACCCTAACGACAAAAATAAAATCATGGATTGTGATAGACGAAGCTTTCACTACAGATGGAAAAATAGTAGTGTGTCAAGTATGCGGTAAAAAAAAGTGGGTGCTCTATGAAATCACAACTGGATAGTCTTACTTATCCTATACCTGCCAGATATTGACATTAAATATTTTCATGATTTTACATATTTTGGCACATATTCAACTTATTTTTCTTACATAAATATGTACATATTTCACACCTTGATATTACATAAAAATCCAGTCCCTAATTATAACACTTGATATGAAGAACACGTATGAATTACCACAAGTAACGCACGTTGATAGCCTGGAAACTCGAGTTAACAATTATTTAACACTTTGTTCATTTAATTTGTTAGAGGAAGTTGTGATATTATTACAGTTCTTTTTTACATTTAAAACAAATTACACATTTTACGCATCGTTAGAAATTAATTTTACACGCAACTTCCAATGTCTGCCTAAAACGCACTAATAAATGTTATACGACATTACTCCTTAAACACGCCGCATTAAAAGGTACGAGAAATTAAATGTTGTTTGTACGTCCTATTTCCCAAGGAAATTTATAAAAATCAAATGTGCGTAGAAAACGAAATAAATTTTTCTGAAATTATTTAGGTCGAGAATGTGCAAATCTATTAAGTGATCTCGAGAAACGCCAGAATATTCAAGAAAATAAATGTAGACAACGTGATGGAATTATTATTGGCTAGTTACGCAATTTCTCGCCTGTGATTTGAATCTATTCAGTGACTGAGAAACAGTAAAGAGCTTTATGATTAAAGCTGTCGAATTAATTTTCCCAAATTGAATAAAGTTTTCAAGAGTCTCTCATTAACCAGGCGCTTTCCTAATAATTCGCCACTGACCACCTTAGATTATAGTAAGGTGACGCAGATCACAGCAGTTTATAATTCCTATCCCACTCTGCAGTCTGCTCTCCTAGTAAACAAACTATTTCAAATTGAGTGCCTTATGTAACAGAAAATTGTGTCCATGTCTGGCCTAGAACAAAGATTCCTTGAACGATCTAGAACTACAGACCAACAGGGAAAAGATCATTGGGTCGCCCTGTGAAGAGATAGCAAGAAAACTTTTGTAGACCGGAACAGTCCTTCTAGGACTATCACCTGTTAGGATGATGATGATCCAATGCCTACTTGGAGGACTTAGTGAAGAAGTTTTAAGAATATGGTAGGAGTGATAGAAGGAAGAAGAATAAAGTACATAAGATTTGCTGATGATACAGCATTGCTAGCAAAAAAGGAGACGATACTAAGGGATATGCTACTGGAGCTAAATGACAGCTGTGAACAGTATGGGATCAAGATAAATGCAAACAAGACGAAGAAAGGAAAATGAGGAAGTAAACGTGCAAATTCTAAATGAGGCAGTAAAGCAAGGGGACAGCCTCAATTATTTGGGGTGTACAATAAGTAGCAACAAGAGCTGCTGCCAGGAAGTCAAAAGGAGGACAGCAATGGCAAAGGAAGCTTTTAACAGAAAAAGGAGCATCTTCTGTGGACCTCTGAAAAATGAACTAAGGAAGAGACTAGTGAAGTGCTTTGTGTGGAGTGTGGTATTGTATGGGGCAGAAATATGGACATTACGACGGAGTGAAGAGAAGCAACTAGAAGCATTTGAAATGTGGATATGGAGAAGAACGAAGCATGTGAAATGGACAGACAGAATAAGAAACAAAGCTGTGTTGGAAAGAGTGGGTGAAGAAAAATGTTGATGAATCTGATCAGGAAGAGAAAAAAGAATTGGTTGGGTCACTGGCTGAGAACAAACTGCCTACTGAAGGATGCACTGGAAGAAATGGTGAATGAGAGAAGAGTTTGGGGCAGAAGAAATCAGATGATATAATATGACATTAAGATATGTGGAGACAAAGTGAAAGGCAGAAAATAGGAAAGATTGGAGAATGCTAGGTTTGCAGCGAAGGACCTGCTCTTGGACAGGACACTATGTATGTAGTAATGAATCAGTTCTTGTGAAGCTTAGAAATTAGACAGGAAATCAAAACTGTACCTAAATCGAAATAGGAAGAAATACATGTTTATATGTAGTACTTTTACATTGTGTAACAATTTTCAATCAATAATGTAACCTAAATAATGGGGATGGGGACCAACAGAAAACAACCAAATAACACAACATTCATACCCAGACTTGAAATATGTGTGTGTGTGTGTGTGTGTGTGTGTGTGTCTAATGCTCAATATTTAACAGTGAAGTCATTCTCCTTCTTGCTTACCAACATTTAGGTACAAGGTCCATAAAATTTTCCAGAGATTCACAGATTTTTAGATGTTCCGCCAAATACTGTAGAGAGCTAATACCGAAAAGCAACGCGATTAACATGGTGTCGGGCAGCGACACGAGAACACTAGCGCTGTCTAGCGGCTTGATTTGAACAATGCTTCCAATATGTATTGCTTCAAATACCGTACAAAGTTCTCTACTGTATTTGATTGCGTACATGTCTAGGAGGGGTTGGGAGGAATTGTGGTAGGCCTATATAATATTACATGAGAGCTAAAGAAATCAGTACAGAACGGTCAGATTTACATTCTCGTTAATTTAATTGTCATAACTATTGAACGAACATTATGATGCTAATAATATTATAAGATGTTTTAAAAGAGATATCACATTGGTGGAAAACAACATTAAAGCTACAGTATAGCTACTGTACATACTTCTTAATTGTCCCATTAACTCTCTATTCTCCAGGTTACTGATGCATTACTATTTTAGCCTTTCTGTTCTTTTTTCCAGTCACTGTTCTACAACTTACTCTGTCACACTCATTTTTTACAAAACAATTGATCATTACATTAAGGAACTTATTAACGAAAACATGTTTACAATCTTTACACACTGAATTAGTTTGATCTATTTGTTTAAAAATAAGGGCCATTAACTTGGTTTTTACACCTTGTCTGCTTGATGAAAGAATTTTTCTAAAGTGCGTGTGAAATGTTGATCAAATAATTTTAGATAAAGAAACTGAATAACTTGTGGGAATTAGAAAATTAGCACTGTCATACTTTTTATTTGCAATATGCTGATAAATGCCTGTCAAGTTTTCAGATTTGAAACTAGCTAGTTCCAGTTTGCAAATCTCATATGGTATTCTGCTACAAGCCCACCCTGTCACAAATGTTAATGCATTATCTGGAATCATACACTGATCATGATTGTCCTCTTCAAGTTCAGCAATTTCTACAAAACTGTTTTCTGTTGCTGGATAATCACTGCAGATTCTAAATGAATTTTCTTCAATCTCCTTCTTCGTAACTAAAAAATCACTGACTTCAATTTCACAGTTGCCTTTCTCTGAAGGTGTTAAGAGCTGGCAGCTCATAATTCCTCTGACGGCAGACTTGAATTTACAGCTGTCAGGGATAATGTTATTACTACCCTTAGAACGCACGACAGAGAAAATATTTTCAATACAGTCTTGTGTTATACGTCTTGTAAGCAGGAACCGAAAGTTAAAATTTTGTTCCAGATCTTTCCACAAGTGACGTAGCGCTATTATATTTTGTATCCAACCCTTAAAGCAAGGTGGCTTTGTCTTTTTTTCGCTAAGAATTTTTAATTTTGAAAACAGACTTTCCAGTTTTTGTAGAGTCGTTCAATGACAAGAAGTAGTTTGTAAAGCCCTGCATGAGGATTTAGCATCGTTCATGGTCGATGAATTAAAACAGTCAAATCCACGATCCACTAGCTCTAAAAACTCAGTTGTTTGAAGAGCTTCTTCAGGTAGTGACTGAAACGACACATGAGTTTTTATGGCCTTGCTGACTGAATGACTCAGCACCTGTGCAGCCAGACAAACCCTCATGGGCGAGAAAGGTGGAAGTTCTATATGTTTTTGTCTCAAATTTGGGCATAATCGAGGATTCATATCTTTATCCTTATTATACAGTTCAACGACATGTTGCCACTTGTATACTTTATCTTTGTACGAAAGGTCGTGCCGCTTAAAGTTGTTTCGTACTGACTTTAGGAGATGTGGTGTGTCATGGAAGAAGTACATAATTTCTCTATCTATTTCAATAAATGGTTTATCAACCTCACATCCCAATAAATTCCTCATTCTAATATTACTGGCTGGCTGGTCGCTAACGACTACTTTAGGAAATTAGCCACATTTCCTAACCTCACGGATGGCTTCGGAAAGAAGATCCTTTAGAACATCACCGGGCGTGGAATTATTAGATAGGAAATATCCTATTATCTGCTTGTAGTTGGTTTGGAAGCCCCTAATCATAAATACTAAAGCCTGATTTGCGGGTTTCAATTCTTCACCTTCTGTTTGATTTTGACTCTCGTACGGTCCAAATTCTACAAAGCCATCGAATAAATCTGATTTTGCATCATACAAGAAACTTTGTTTCAAAGATATCTCGTCAAGTACAATGGAAACAACTCTCTGACCTGGTGTCAGACTTCTCGATTTTATCTTAAGCAGTTGCATTATTGTCCCATTGAAACCTGGACCAACACCCAATTGTTGCAGCCAATTACGTAAGGAGCGAATTGTTGGCAGACAGAAAGTCTTCCTCAAGTATCGATATGCATTCGGTGAAGCATAATGCAATGCCAGTGCAAAATTTTTTTCATACTCGGTATATCGCCTTCCCATAGGTTTTCTTTTTCTTAGCTTCAACTGAGATTTAAGAAATGAATCTTCTACCAGCGATTGATCACATTCTAAAGATGAATGAGATTTTTTCAATTTTTGTACGTCAGCTCTTAGGGTTTGAATGAGTTTCCTTTGTTTTGACATAATTTTCTGCGCATTCCTTAGTTTGTTAGTAAGAAATTGTATTTTTTTCTCAGACGAAATTTTTTCTCTTTTAGGAGTTCTAACATTCTCCAAGTTATCTGTAACAAGATAAATTTTGTGCTTTATAAGGCTTACAATATTATATTTCGAAACATTTTATATTGTAATCATATTTGCTAGTAAATAACAACTACGATATTAGGGCCAGGAAAATAAAAATACAACAATCAGGGCTTACTTAAAAGTTTGTGACTTTGTAGAATGCATAGGTTATATTAGAACAGGTAGTACTGTATCTTATTTTGTCACAGTCTATGTAGACTGTGCTTCTAGCTCGCTGCAGGCAACACAAGAAATGTTTCGATCTCCTCTCGCACAGCCGACCCTCTCGTCAACTTATTCAAACCTTTCCGCTTGGAGCGCTATTAGTCGATGTCGCACATATGAGAGCCAGCTTTCCGGTATTAGTATCTACAGAATTTGGTTCCGCGTCCATGGCATCTTCTTTATTGCACAATAAACATTTAGCAGAGTCCAATAAGCCGATTCAATGTAGATGTTTTATAAGACAGTCATGACCAGTAATAATCAGTCTGAACATAGCCACAGCAGATTTTTGTGGTAGATGAGGAATGGATTTTAAATCTTGTAGTAAATTGTTCCATCATGAATTTTGAAGTTCACTTCGAGAATTAATGTGGTAATTGCTGTTAATTTCCTTTTGATAATTCGTTTTATGGACTCATATGAAAAATTGTAGTTCTTCTTTACGTTTATTCTAGTTCCTTTCTTGACCAACATATCAGCTTTCTCATTACCATATATTCTACAACGGGCTGGGATCCATTGGAGAACTAAGGTCTTAATTAAATTTTGAATCTGCCTTAACATACAATGGATTTCCTTAATTTTTTCTGATTTAGCAAAAGTAGTTGTACTAACTGCTTGGATTGCAGCTTTGGAAACAGATAAGAGAACTAGACTTGAAATATTCACAAGATCAAGATTAGAGCATTGCATTTCCCTGTGTAAAAAATTTCATAAACTTTGCAGATACAAGTGCATTATTCTTTAGAAGCAAAAAGCGCATCATCCTTTAGAAACAAACAATTTTAACCACACATTAACAGCACATTCGTTTCACTGACAGGTATTCATACTGTAAATATTTTAATAAAATCTTTCAGTAGTATTTAACAAAGCAGACAGATGTGAAGATTATAATTTCATATACTAAATAAATTACAAGCATTTTCAACAGACCTTCACATTCACTATTACTGTTTTTCTTGAACTGTATTGCATCACAGTTAATTAAAAAAACCAACCAAAATTTTGTACATAATTTTTTAACTATCTGAAGTAGGGAAAAACCTATATTTGTTCCTGTACAAGAACAAAAGAGCATTATAAAATAGTCGAGTTCACCATACATGTTATTTTATACAAGACCTCGCAACACTTTAAGATAAACTGAGATAAAGAAGATCTGCGTCAATAAAAGAACTATTTTACGAATTACACTACGTTATGTCTAATGGAATAAGGAAATTAGAAGATTGGTAAGTGTATTATAAAAATGAAGGAACATGTACGAGATTCATTCAGGAAGTAAGTTCCAATCACGTCCAGAGATGCCATGACTAGTTGGAAGGGAATTTGCATGGTAGCAGTAGAGATGGGATATGTGGGAATAATGCAGTGCAGTTTCAGTCTTGTGACAGCAGTAGTTACTGCACAGCACTAGGAGAAAATGGTTGCACTGATATTGTCTCCCGCCAACTGCGAGATTCGTGCAGTTATCCGATTTCTGCATGCTCAGAAGCACTCTCCAGCAAAGATCCACCACCAATTGTGCAATGTGTATGGACCCGACATTATGAGAGACAGTATAGTCAAACAATGGTGAAGGCAATTCACTGAAAGCCGAACCAATGTGCACGATGAAGACCGTAGTGGCCGAATGTCACTGGTGATGCCAGAACTGATGGAAAGTGTGCGGCAAGCAGTTTTGCAGAACAGGCACTTCACAATTTCGAAACTCTCCGGTCAATTCCCCCAGATGTCTCGCTCACTGCTATAGTCCGGATCAGCTTACTTAATACCCTAAGGGTGAAACCTAGTCATTTTTCCACTATTACTAAATATGATAGTGAATTATAGTGATTTTCTAGCTCTCAGGTTGAATTTTCTTTTACCAACTTCGTTTCGAATTTCGGGTACTGACAAATACTACAACTGGCAGTTATTTTGTAACTGTTATGTTGGCAGCAATGATTTCAGTTTATAGTAAAGCAAGCTGATGAAAATGCAAGTAAGTAAATACATTTTTAGGTTAGGTCTCATGAATCGTAAACTCTTTAGTGAAAGCAATAAATTTCATGTTGCCTGACAAAATAAATTGTATTATTAGATCATATTAATTCCTCCTAATTACCAACATAATATGCTAGAAGTCCAGGAGAAAAATATAATATTTCATAAATAAATTATTGAACCATTAGGAAACACCTTGCAACATGAAGATGAGATGTGGTAAATAAACAAGACATTGTTATTGTTAACACTATAATAATAATAATAATAATAATAATAATAATAATAATGATAATATTATTATTATTATTATTATTATTATTATTATTATTATTATTATAGTACGTAGCATTGTGATTTTACCCTCTTTGGTGATATCTAGTATTAGTTGGCAACACTGAAGAGACGGCCAAATTAATCTTTTAGGAACTACTCTTACGTGATCCTCACTATACACGAAATCGTCTCCTGGTGGCTTGGTTTTCGGAAAGAGTGTACAAGAAAGATGACAAAGTAAATGACAGATGAACATAAAACGAAACATTTGGCCGCAGCATTGACATTCCTCCAGCGGTACACAGAGAAAGGTGACGAGTTTTTCGATAATGTTGTCATTGGGGATGAAACATGGATGTTGCATGCCACACCAGAAACAAAACAACAATCCATGCATTGGCGGTATAGTGGTTCACCTGTGTGGATCAAATTCAAGCAGACAATCTCTGTCAAAAAAATCTGTCTTCTGGGATAGACATGGTGTCCTCATGTGCGAGTTTTTACCGCGAGGGAAGACTGTTAATGCTGAGCAGTATTGTCAGACATTGCAAATTCTGAAGAGGGCAATCCAGAACAAGAGACTTGGAGTGCTGACAAGAGGCATTACACTTTTACACAATGCACGACTACATACAACCAAAGCCACATGGAATCTGTTGTTTCAGTTTGGATGGGAGATCTTCGACCATCCACCCTTCAGCCCCGACCTCGCGCCAAGTGACTTTCATCTCTTCCATCTCATGAAGCACTTTCTGGTAGGAAAACGTTTTCACAACAATGCTGAGGCACAAACGACAGTGACTTCATGGCTTCAGACTCCTAGGACCCAGGCATATAAACGTTGGTGTACCAGTATGACAAATGTCTCAATAATGGTGGTAACTATGTTGAGAAGTAGCCAGTGAATCTCTACAAATATTGCAATAAATATTTCTTACTTATAGATGTTTTTTGTTTTCTTTATCAGCCATTGGAATATACTTCCTGGATGAACCTCGTAAAATGGTCATGTAAAGAATTCAATAAAAAGGCAATTAGAAGCTTTCAGAATATTAAAGAGAAAAAATCAAACACAGGTGAATTTCATGAATTTAATTGAAGTGTAAAAATTACAATAATAAATTCAAACTTATTAACAGTGTGTTTTAAATAGAGTAACATGGAAACAATTCAGCTGAAAATGTCACAAATTATGTATGACCTTGATATACGAAAATTACATATGAGCAAAATACAGTTTGACACACACATACGCTCACATGCACACATATGTATACACACACACACACACAGTTAAAAAAATTGGTGTTTAGTTAAAAGAAACTGCATGTCTTAATACGCTCTCAATATAGGAGAAGGAAACTGAAAAGAAATTGAGGGCAACCAGAAACGAATATGTGTGAGTTGCAGCCATGTGAAACCAAGATTTTGCAATATTGTGATCACTGTTTAGTTTCTGAAAATATGTATATTACATCAAGCTAACCTTAGCAATCAGATATTAATTGACTGGGACTTGACACGTTTATAATATTGTTTTTGAAAGTCAACGCATTGAGTGAAATTTATATTGTGAAAATATGTAAAGGTATACAGCTTATTTTATTTTGAAGATTTCAATAAATGACACAATTAACTACTACTATTCTCTCTGATATTAATGCAAGAGGCTCTAACAATTATCGAATTTCCAATAACAGTGTGACATACAACTCAAATGAAGTTACCTTTTCTCAAAACCAGTGTGATCACTTGAATCACTTCTATTTGAAAATGAAAGCTATAATGAGCTGTGAAACAATGACTGAACATAGCATAAATACCTGGTAATTAATAACATAATTATTTATGTAATATACAGCAGGATATACAAGATGGGACCATAAACGAAATGAGGAAGTAATGGAAGAACTGGGACTAAATCCAATTCTCCACTATATACAAAATTACCAAGAAAACTGGATGGATCATCTACAACAGATGTCATCGCACAGAATCCCAAGAGCTATGCTTCATTATCTCCCACAAGGAAAGAGATCACTGAAACGTCTCAAGAAATGCTGGAGGGGCTTCTTTGAGACCGTAAAGGGGCCACATGGCCTAACACTTGAAGGGATGATGATTTATCCACCATACAAATGTTAAAATGTCGTAATATCCATTTTAAAGTAACGAAAATACCAGATTATACATCAATAACGACAACAGATACAGATTGTAATTCTAAGCACATTGATACCTGTGGAAAATGAGATCACTATAAATTATAAAAATAGTTTGTGTCACAAGTCAAGTTCTAATACAAATAAATACTGATAAAAGTAAAATTCAAATTGTTATAAAATTGTACTGAAGTGGGATATAAGCTGCAGCAACTAACAACCCCATTAATTATATAGATATATAAAAATGTTTCAACACAGATTATTTTTTAAATTACGTATATGAAAATATTAGTACTTCATGAAGCCCTCTAACAAGGCTGATCACAAGGATCCAACATGCTAAAAGTTTTTACAATTTCTAAGACAATGTAATGAATATGAAGTCTAATTTAGTAATAAATACATAGACTCTTGCTAATCTGGCCACCAATAATCTAACCTTTCAATTATTCAACTCCATCTAGTGTACTGCCATCATTTCTAATGTAATAGATTTCTGGGGAATATGCACCGATGCTATGTGTTACAAAGAATTACTTATACACTATACTTCTTCAGAAAACTAAAAAATTTGCTGGAAAGCCTTCAACTTTTAAGCAATAAAATTATGACAGTATACAAGTCTGAGTTTATATTAATCGTTACTGCAATTGATATTAATTAATACATAATGGCATAGAAGGGGCAGAGTTACTTGTCCTTGTGACAAGACGAATTGTGAGATATTGTGTGCTGGCCATGTGTGGAATGTTCCAGTTTTGATTTACAGGTGCAAGTGTGGCAGTTGGTGCAGCTGATAACATTAAATTTAATGAAGAATTATATAAGATTTCTATTCATTCCCAGTAATCCATCACTCTCGCTAATATGGCACTCCTCTGTGCAAGGAATGGTTGGATTAGCAAGAATCTACAGTATTTAAATATTGGCATATTCAAAATTAAGACTGAAGCTTAAAGATTTACATTTAACCACAATATTAATTATAGGTACCCTAAAACTTCTTCAAACACCATCAAGTTATATCAATGATTTTCAGAACATGTGATGAATTGTAAGCCATTGTTCCTCACTGACTTCTGCATGACAAGCACCAAACTAGCTCACCTTAGCTTTACAGTACTTCGGCTGCTTACTGGGGTCAGGAGGTTCGAAATATGCTACAGGACAATTGGAAACATCTATTTCAGGATCCACAGTTTCAGCTAAAAAAGAAAAAAGTTAAGTTAGGAAGCTCCATAGTAAGCAATACAATTCCTGCAAACAAAATACACTGACTGACAAAAAAAATCACGCACCAAGAAGGAGTTGTGGGAATTGCATGAAACCTGATGTGGATGATCGTAACATTGATGTATGTAAATGATTACAATATTAAAGCAAAATAATAATTTTATTGCTGAAAACTGACCACCTGAATTGAGGCTCTAGTACCCTGTTTGTCCACCTCTAGTTTGGATGCAAGCTGTAATACGGGCGGGTATGGAGACATACAGATTTCGTATGGTATCCTGCGGCATATCTGTCCATATTTGCCACAACTGGTTCTCTATATCTTGTAAACTCCTAGGTCGCCTAGGTCGCTGAAGTTGGCGTCCCAGGTGATCCCAGACATGTTCGATTGGTGACAACTCTGGCAATCGTGCAGGCCATGGAAGTGTGACAACGTTGCAGAGGCATTCCCGTGACATCCTCGCTGTGTGCTTATTGAAATCAAAAGGTGATAATTTCTTAAGATCAAAGGAAATAAGTAATTGATACTATGCAATTTTGTTCCATTGATTCTTTTTAATTGGCCTCCACCATCCTCATAGCCGTTCAATGCTCTCCTTGTTGTTTTATTATTTATGTCATATTTGACAAAGCATTACATATGAACATTACAAATTAAGAACAATACAAAGACAACTGTTTTCATTGTGTCCTACCTATGTAAAACTTATGTGAACTCAAAATCCAAACAAGTCAGTAAAACTAATTCAATTTCTTCTTCTCCAGCATCTCAATCTTTGTTTTTATGGCATCTTCTTCTTTAGCTGTCTGAAGTTTTAGTATCTTTCTCTGTTCAAGTTATTTTTATTTCTATGGAGAGTTTACTTTTTTCAAGCTGTTTCTTTTCTTCTTCTTTCTGGTTTTGTTTTGATTCCTTGAGATACTCTTCAAATCCTCTATGAGCAGCCCTTACATGTGTTAGCATTGTATGGGTGATAGGAATCTTTTTGATGATTTCATAGAACTTTACTGCATTTTCAACCATTCTTTGAGCAATGAGACTGGATTCAGTTAAGTTTTCTATTAATAAGCTTTTATAGATGGAAAACCCACTTTCCACTGGTGCATTTCCGTGTGAAAAAATTAGACCAAGCTTCACAATACTCCACAACTCTTAAGTAATGTTGGTTTCCTAACAGTATTGATGAAAAGAAATCATCAAGTCTTACACTTGTTCTACTTTCAAAAAAATTTTTGAAGTTAAGCTCAAGACCAGAATGGACTTCCCCATAAAAGAAGAGTAATTGCCCTTTGGCCCTCTCTGCAACATCTGCAATTTTATTGTGAATATAAAATTCATCTAGCAGTAATGTGAATCTTATTTTGCCCTGTTGTGGTTGATAATAAATAAGATCAGGATCCGAAGATGATAATCCCTGGACAATTTTATATTTTAGAGGATATCTTTCCAAAACTTTCTCTGTCATTTTAATTAAGACAATTTGACATTCCATTTTAAATCTTAGGATCCGAGTTTCATTTGCAGTAACTCCTTTAAGAAATTTTTTTGTTTGGAAGCCTATATCAATGTTTTTTACTTCACGTAAATTTTCTTTGTTATTCAGATTAAGCGAAAAAGTTTGCTCATTGATGTAGGTATTTTACTGGACTTTACGAATCTTTCCATCAAATTTTGCAAAAGATTTTGGAGATCTGCATATAGAAGGGAGCAAGAGAGTAAGAGGTTTGGAATTTTCTTAAAAATGGCTCACATTCTTGCGAAATTGCCTTAAAAAAGCCAATTTACATTTCAAAAACTCATCTTTTGTTTGAGTTGAAATGTTTTTCAAAGGCTTAGTATGAAGTGACTTCTGGTTATCAATATATCAATGTATTTCTTAATATCATCAAAAATGGTTAAAACTCTACCAATAGAGCAAAGATTCTCAAGCCACCTGGTCATACAATGTTTTAGAGGAAACAAAGTCTGTTCAGTAAGAGAAGTGAATTGTGCACAACAGGCTGGAGAATCATGAAAATAGTAAACATCACGTAGGTAACTATCCACATCCCACTTGACAGCCCACAGGCCAGTTTTTATTGCACCATTAACAACATGCAGCCCACAAACTCCACATTTATCAGTAATTTCCCATTAGGATTATCTTATTTTATTCTTTGATCCAAAATTGTATCAATACACATTACAATAGTACCATGTTATAAAATGCTTACATATTAGTATTCCAATCCAGCTGATGTCACAAGATAATGAAAAAAATCAACACTTCCAATGAATCTGCATCTGTGTCTTTCTCCTTTTTGCAAAACCCACAATAAGAGAATCCCTGTGAAAATTTCCCTGACATTTTTCTGAAAACTAGCTAATTCCCTGATTTTTGACATATTTAAAACAATTTCCCTGGTAATTATTTATTACCCTGACATTCCAGTTCACTGTGAACCCTGTATTAACACACTCTAAGACTTACCACTATTCATTCTGCAAATTGATCTCATCAAATTACACCATAATCAATTTTATAGTCCCTTCACAAGTATCTGACTACACGAATTGAAGATCACTTTCGACTCTCATGAACAGTCATAGACATCTTCACTACAAAATTAATTATCATAAACCTCACTGTATTATCAACCTTAGAGTCATCAAATTACCGTATTTACCCGCATAATGAACTCATCCCAATTTTTCGCGTTAGAATTAAAAAAAAAAAAAAAAAATCCCTGCATAACAGACGCATCTCATTTTAAACAAAGATCATTTTAATAATATCGAAAGTCATAAGATTGCATGCACTACTTAGTATGTTTAAATTCAAGATTTTAAACAACAATGCATGGTACTACTGCAATCATGATTGGTTATTTTCTTATGCACACAAAATATAGGTAAGTTACTCTCATTAATAACGCAGTGTTCTTAGGACATCTGCAGTAACCAGTTGTGTTGATAAAATTGTGTTTCAACAATGGATTAGCACAGACCGAAATATTCAATTATACAGCGAGTTTTAAGCTGAAAGTTATCAAATTCGCAGAAGAACACGGTAACAGAGCCGCTGGTCGAGAATTTACTGTGTCGGAGTGTAATGTGCATAACTGGCGGAAACAAAAAGAACCACTACTAAAAACCTCTAACAAATCAAGAAAATCATTTCGTTGTAAAGCACTATAAACAAACCAGATAATTATTTTAAAGTTTAATGTTGGCCTTGAAAGGAAAACGGGGTTTCTTTCAGTAATTAACACTAGCTGCTGGGATGAGAGTTTTTAGCTATGCACTGTTGTCATGTCTTTCTCCCTCACTGTTAAACAATAGATTGTATGCGCCTTTAATCATACAATGTTGTTGTTGTTGTTGTCTAGTGCCTTGCATTTGGCAATGAAGCCATTAGCAGTCGTGCTTTCCAATACTTTGGAACTGTAATTTCTTCTCATCTTAATGCTTCACAGGTCTTCAAGTGGTCTTCATTCACAATCATACAATGTTAAACAACAGAATTGTGTCTTAAATTATACATATATACCAAGGTTTAAGGTAGAAAATAAATAATTGACGCAAAAATGCACAAACATAATATTATATTTGTGCAACTTGCAAAAAGCTTGTGCAATATTATAAATAATTCCACAGAAAGATAAAATTAATAAAGTATGCAGAAACAAAAAGTTATGTAATTTTTTCTTGGAGTTTCATTACTTTCAATCCATCTTATCACACTCTAGATAAACTTATGTAAGTAAATAGTTACACGTAGGTATGTTTAGAATCAATTACTGCTGAATTTACATAACATTGAAGTATGTTATTTTATGAGCACTCTAAACATTGAAATTCTTTACGACTAGGCCCTTCAAGATTTATTGTTAGCAGAGTGCTAATTCTTTTTACTGAAGGGCGGTTTCTAATTCCAGTTTTTACAAGATTCATGCAACTAAATTCTCACTCACAATTTACAGTGTGTGATGGAATTATGCAAATCAATTAGAAGAAATTGTTCACTTAACTTACATGAATTGCACCAACTCTTTGAAATTAATTTCTGGACATCTATTGCTCAATACCTTTTCGAACATTGTCCATGCCATTAATATTTCATTTAAATTCAGATTAGTTCACACACATTTCTGATTTCATTTTATACATTACCATCTTCGTTTCTGAAGTCCAATGAGGTTGTCACATTTTTGCACATTTACATTGAAAGTTTGTTGCATTTTTAGAAGCCAAGTAGACAAATGTGACTGTGGCTTAAACCCTGATATATACACAGAGCACCACTAGCACCTACGAACTCGAGAAGGTAACTGATCAATTATATAATTATGTACTTAAGACACAATCTGGCAACATGAAAATAACTCTACATGGACTAATAGCAGCCGCTATAGAATAACTGAATCTGAGTGGCGACAATGACATTCTGATTGGCACAGCTCGATAAAGGTAACTTTCTCTCTGTGGCTAGCAATCAAAGGAATGCCGAATGTTAATTTTTAGAGAGCAACGATAATAACTAAGTTATCTTATTTACAATAGGCCTACATCTCTAATACTGCCCCAATTTCCTCATCTTACTATCTTTTAAGCTTAGTTTTATCAGCAGCTATTTTGAAGTAATAATATTGCAAGAATCTTCTTATGGCAATGAAGAGCAGGAGAGATGGAGGGAAGTCGAATGAAAAGTTGGGCCACTGCAATAGTCATATAACTTTCATTACAGAGTAATTAAAGGTGTTCAATGGAATTAATTTTAGGTTACTATTTTGAATGTTTTGGAAAAAATAGAAACTTTGTACCTAGCATAATAGATTATATAGTAAAAGATTACGGTCCAAAAGAAAAACTTAAAACATTACTGAATGAGACCCATACAGATCTATTTTTTATTTTATTTTAGTTGGTTATTTAACGACGTTGTATCAACTACTAGGTTATTTAGCATCAATGAGATTGGTGATAGCGAGATGAGGCTGAAGATTCGCCACCGATTACCTTGCATTCACATTACAGTTGGGGAAAACCTCGGAAAAAACCCAACCAGATAATCAGCCCAAGTGAGGATCAAACCTGCGCCCGAACGCAACTTCAGACCGGCAGGCAAGCGCCTTAATCGACTGAGAGCCACCGGCTGGCTCATACAGATCTAGGGAAGATCAGTTAGTGATTTATGACTTCCGTTTGTTTCATATTATAAAACATTTTTTAATTACATTTCAATTTCTTAAACAAAAACATACTGAAACATTTTTGTTGTGTCTTGTTAGAGAGATGACACAACATTTAAGAAATCCTTCCAAGTATTTTTAAAAATATAGCATGTATGCATGCAGATGAGTATACAAAGTTATTACAAAATGACTAACAGTTTTATCGGTAGCTGTTTTCAAGTAAATAATACAACATACTGAAATTTAAAATAAATACAATGTAAAACTACTAAAAAGCAAACACTCCTTTCACATAATACTTATTCAATATTCTATGAAATGAATATTAGGAATTATTTCTCACACAAAATTAAAAAACTGCTATCCGTGGTGTGAACAGCCCATGAAATGCCAAGGCCAACCAGCCATTGTTGGGCTGATGTCCACGTCTCAGCAGAAGAAATTATGATCCAACCAGAACAGAGATATGTGATCAAGCACTATGATTCCCCAACCTTTATAGCTGATTTTCGAAACAGAATTTCACTACTTATTGTAGCTCCCCAAATTCAACACGATGCTGGGTTGGCACCAGTTCCATACACTGCTAAAAATTTTATGAGAAAATTCCTTCCCCATGAGAACTCAAACCAGCACGTATTCTGTAATGCAAGTCCTGTAAGATCACGAGACATTATGGCACAAGACAATTCTTACACACTTAGATAAATGTAATACCCCATAACAAAATAAAATAAACGTTATTCTAACTTGAAAAGTCTTACTTGTTAATCTCGAATTTTAAGGCAAAGGGAAAGGTAGAGGGAAAGAGACTATTGCAACAGAACTGTAAAGACATGTCGAAATCTTGTTCAAGTACCAAAAAAACAATAAACACTTCCAATTTGTATTCACCTTGTTTCTGTCGTTTAGGTATATTCCCTTTACTGTACTCAATAGCACGCAACTCTTCGAAGGTGAATTCAATTCCTCCAGCATACACCTGTGGGAGTCAAGTACAATGAAAGATTAGTGAATGCTGAATATGTAAAATGTCACAGTATATACAAAATAAATGCAGTGAAAACAGTTTCTATAAAATTTCCAGTTGACTATATAGTACATAACTTGTAATTTGCATTCTCTTTTACCTTGAATTTGGTAATATATTCCCTTTTATCAAGCATTTAGGGCAGAGGTCTTAAACCATACAGACAGTGTGGGCTCCATTAGAAACTTTGATGAAGTCCATGGGCAATTAAGCTATACTGCAGTATTTGGAAATGTAATATGCTTTCGAGATTCACAAGGAACACTGCGCGTTTCATATTTTACATCAAATCCTATAAACTCATATTAAATAGGTATGTTTCTTAAATCATCTAGCAGTGACAAGCAGTACTTAAGTAGAATTGATATCGCAGATACATGGCTTAAGCAGTAGTTCGTCAGAGTGCAGTGTGATAAGTGGCGTACTAGTACCAATATATAGATGGCTGAAGCAGTAATTTGAGTGCGCTGTCCAGTACCTTCCCAATACATTCCAAAGGTAATCACTACTTCATTATTTTCATACAAATATGAGAGGATCTCATCCACAGTCAGTCAATCTGTTGTGCACAGTGTGATATTCCTATGTAAGCACATGCAGGTTTGTCGTATCAGCCATAGCCTATTGTGTAATTATATTGCCACACTTTTTTTAGTGTAAGACAATATTCAATGGATAATAACAGTGACATGGTCATTCAGTATCATTTTTCGATTCACTTTTCATCACTATAACGTCGAGTAAGAAGTGTAAATCAAGTGATTCTTGCTAGATTTTTAAAGAAAAATGGACCAACTTATACTTTTTGGTGCTTTTCGATAAGTCACTTTGTATAATTTGTCATGAACTCATGAGTCAGTGTCAGTATCAAAATAATGTAATATAAAACACTATGAGACAAAACATGCATCCAATTTCAATCATCTTCAAGAGCAGCTTCGTGTGGACAAAGTGACCTGTCTCCAAATTGACTTAAACACCAGCAAGGTATGTTTAAAAGGCAGAGAGAAGAAGGTGAAACATGTGTCAAAGTTATGTAACAGATAAAAAAATTGCTACATAATCAAAAGCCTTCTTGGATGGAGAGTTTATGAAAGAGTGTCTCATCGCTGCTGCTGAGAAAATTCAATGCCCAAACAATAAGGAAATAGTAAAGAAAAACTGAGTCTGTCTGGAGTACTGTAGCACGATGTGTCCAAAAACTTGTCAATTACATTGAAGGAACTTTAAAGAAAAAGATCATCCGAATTTATGTCATATTCACTTGCTTTAGATGAGAGTAGAGATGTGGAGAATACAATACAACTGGCTATCTTTATCCATGGCATTGATCAACTATTCAAGTTGATAGAATAACTGCTAGCACCCGTATCTATAAAGAAAATAACGAAATCACTGATATATTCCTGAAGTCATCGAGAAAATGTTCCAGCATTTTGATCTCAGCTTAACCAAGCTCGAGGTGTGGTAACAGATGGTATCCCTGCATGCGTTGATTTGTACACAGTATTTTCCAATTTCTTCCATCAGTGAAACCATATGGATTTGAGGGAAGTGGGATGATGACAGAGACTGAATTAATCTTGCACAAGATAGGGACCGATGGCGGGCTTATGTGAGGGTGGCAATGAAAATGCGGGTTCCTTAAAAGCCATTCGTAAGTAAGTGAAACCATATTTTTGTTGCTACAAAATCGTCTTTTTTCCATTTTCTTATCTAGTCGCATGAGGGGTCAATCAACATGAGCATCTTTTTCACGAACATTGATAAATCATACTTTTAAAGCTGACTGTCCTTCCTATTACATATTCTGTTTAAATTTTAAGTTTCCATTTTCCTTCGCCACTCCTAAGATACTGTCTCAGTTTTTTAACAGCTTCCACAAAAGAGCCTGTGAGATTTGTAACTGCACTGCTGCATTGTGTTGACTCATTTTCGGTAATATATCACAGCATTTAATAATTGAAAGTTTATCTTTAATGTTCAAGTCTTTACATTTATTTTCCACATTAACTATAGTTTCACTGCACCATCACAAATCAAAAACTGAAGCCATACTATTGGTATGTTTGTTTTTACAGTTGTTAGCACGCAGTTTGAGAAAGGGAAAGCTACCACAGACCCTGTTAAGTTCTTCTAGGGTGTTAGAGAGACAGGGAGAATGTGACTGCATTATGTTTCAATCACCTCTATCCCCCGTTCTTTTCATGAAAGTTTGTGCAGCCCAGGCAATGTGTATTTTATTGCTTGAGAGGGAAAACCACCTATTCAACTGGTGGATGTCCTTGACAGATTGTAACATTTGCCAGAGACATGTCTTACAGTACAGTACTTACAATGCGTATTCAGGGATGAAATCCATTAATTGGCAAAAAAGTGGTAACATAAATCAAATCATTGATTACAATACACAAATTTTTTACAATGTTTTAGTCTCTCTCCATTCGGGATTTCATAAAAGTGTTAACATTAGCTGTGATTACAATAAGCAGCCTGGATTGTAGATAAAACTTGGATTGGTTTCCTTTGAGATGGTGCAATGAGTGATTAATAAACATTTTCTAAGGTATATTTTTATTTTGGACAATTTTCGTTTAGATACACAGTACTCGAAACTGTCAGTGTGTTTAAACAAGTTATCAACAGCTCAAAAATGTGTGTAAAGGCAATTATGAATGTGGCATAAAAAATCGTAAGATGACCTGACAATACCTTATTTTTGCAATACATAGGGCACTTAGTAGGATCTTCAGGCTCAAACACAGCCATAGGGATGTTAAATTCACTATCATCTAATTTTCTTGGCTTCAGAGCATTGCAAACTTTAACAGGAACACTTTTAACTTGAACCTCTTCATCTTCATGCACTGAAATGACAAAGTACAATTAAGAATGGAAAAAGACAATGATTCAAAACAAAACAAAGATAACATAACTTCAGCAAATTAAATTAAAATACAGTCAATCCGTGTTTTTATATTCCCTCAATTAACATTTTCCCGTCAATTACAACATTTTATCTTTGTCCCTTCAATTTTCCTATTATATTTTTTCCTTTGTATTTACACTATCGTAATTTTAAATCTCCCGCAATTTACGTTCTTCCCACCAGATGGAGAAAGAAGATGATGTCCATGTGAAAAATTGAACAAAAATTGCGACTACCAACATAAATTCTGCTATAAATACAGTCACTTTATGCAGACTCAAGTGATCACTGACGAGGAACATATAGTGGAGGACTTCTCAACACACATCTCCAGGATAACAGTGCTGGGACAATCCATACGAAATAGCCCAGGAATAAATTAATTGATGCTCAACTATTTTTTAAAACGTTTATTTTTTAATAGTGACTGATGACCTCTACAAGAAGACAGAAATTAGTGTTAGATTATTTTTGTCTTTAAAAGCATAGAAAAGAAAACCAGAAAGGACAAAATCAGAAATGAAGTTATTAAACAGACATTAGGAGTTCAAAAATTAAAAGATCAATAGATTAAAATGGTTCGGTCATTTGAAAAACTTGAATTAAAGAAGAATATCAAGAAGGGCATTGCAAATGAAAGTCAAAGGAGTAAGAACATTATAAAAACCCCGGACTAGGTGGTTAGATCTAGTACACATACATTTAAAAGAGAGCGGCTATGATTGGGGAAGAATTCAAGAGGCAGAATTGTGACAAGACAGGATTTTGTGGAGGAGGCTATGTTCTGAGACGACCCACAATTGAGTGGAAACGTCTCCTGATGATGATGATGATGATGATGACGATGATGATGATGATGATAAAAATGGCAGCCTTTTTTATTATGGTGTTCAACATATTAGGTTTTTGCAGACAGTTGCGGTAAATGTGATAGCTCAGCTCAGAAAATGACAGAATAGTAGGAAAACACCATTATGTTCAGCACCTTCCAAGCTACATTTTATATCTTGTACCTTTTTTACTCTATTCTCTTTGAAAATTAAGGCCAAAGTTGATTCTCGTATTTTTTAAAAATTAGATTAAATTTTTTTTGCAGTGTGAAGGAATGAAATACCAGAGGACAGCTGTACACTCAAATCTTTAGTAAAAAATATTAGAGTTATCTTACTCATCCACTTATTTATTTAGAACAGCTTGAAGATGTTCGCTTTTCAGTGTTCTCTGAATTTGAACCCTAATATCTTTGTTAGGGGACCTAATAAAAATTTCAAGTTTTTAATACAAAGATTACTCTATGAGAGGTAACTGTAAAACAAAATTGGAGTTTGATATTCCATGAGGACCAAAGTTACAACAGAGAGAAATTAGTGAAAAACTGGATTATACTGGAATAATGTTTGTACGATTAAATATTGCCATGTTTAAGAAACTATTATATAAATACAATTATTATGCTTAATAATTAGATTTTTGTGTAAAAAGTCCAGTACCAACAACTTGTTAAGATAGGCATTGATTATGCAGTTGAGATATTTCTTCAGACAATTGAAACCTTGCCCCAAATAGGGATCTAAGCTCCAATTCTATTCTTTTGAGAAATTTAAGAAAAACCAATTGAAGCTAGATCCATTTTCCACAACGAACGAACTTCAGCTTTGGAATTTCAACCTGATGTAGTTGCCATAGCTACCAACAGATGCCCCCATATGATAGAGAAACTATCATAGATTCCTATTCCTCTAATAACTCGTTTGCGACGATTGTGGTGCTTAGATCCCTATTCGGGGCAAAGCTTCAATTTGTCAGAAGTAACATATGAGCGGCCCATTACTGTTGTAAGTTCCAAAGCAGATATTTCTTGTCAGCAGCTGACATTTTGAAAGAGGTTCTTGAACCTGCTGGTTAACAAAACACATAAACATCCTTGTTTTCTAAACTGCTGTCAATTTCCGTGATTCAACACTGTCCATCACTGATGAATGCAACATTGTCACGTGGCTGTAAACTCAGAGGTACAATCTTGCTGTTAGGATGATCTTAAAATTCTTCTGATTTTACTGTCAGGCAACATCTGATAGGGTTTTCATAAACACTGTGAAATTTTCTAGTCCCCGGAATTTTTTGGTGATGACCAAATCTGTCCTTCAGTTTGTCTATGTACTGACAAACATATTTTGATTAGAAAATACCTGATACCAAAGAGTAACTATTATAAGTTTTAACAAGTCTTTGAAATGCTACAATGAGTGGCTGAATAGAATTACTCCCAAAATCTTCATTCCAAGCAAATGTGCTCATATATGCTCTTAATTTCACTGATGACAACTACGAACAATCCTGCTCATAAAATCCAGTTTACTTCAAACTAAAAGAACGTAGAATTTAAAAAAAAGAATTCTATCCCTTGTGTTAATTTAAGGGAAAAGAAGCAATTTATTAGCTTTGTGATTAAAGAGGAAGAAAGACGACAGTGCTTATCAAAAAAAAAAAAGTAGTGAAGCAATATTGAAATCGAAAGTACCAGTTTTCAGTGTTGTGTAGTTAGAAAAATTTCGTAAAAGACATTCAGCCAGATGAATATGAGGAATAATCAAACAACGAAAAAAATACATCTTTATACCAATTTGTCAGAAATCAGTGCACAGTGTGAAATGGGACATGCAATATATAGAAATGTTCAAAATGAAAGTGAGAATTATAATGAAGCAAATTGTAGGACACTTCTGGAACTGAAGAAAAAAATGTAAAATAATGTGTTTGTCGAAGTGAAAAATCTTCTTTGTAATATGGCAATGTCTTATGTTTCTTTTTGCTTTTTGTATATGTGATGAACTGGTTATGATTGTGAAACCATCAAGCAGAGAACCACGATTACATGTTGAAACGAAGTATAAGGTCACAGAAATGTGTCGTATTAAAAGAAAAACTTGAGTAGATATTCTTCACCATGAGAGTTTAGCTATATCATTATATCAATGGTACGGGTTTTCAATTTTCAAATGTTTTTGTGAAACTTGGGACATGATAATATGTATTACCGTACATATTAATAAAAACATATCAGTCCTAGAATTAGGAGAGTGTGGGACAAAAAAAAAGGGGGGAAGATCAGTTATAAATTATGGAAAATTAAAACAGAGTTTGGATAGCTGGTGATGCCAATATCACAACCCTGGCAAATATATAACATATACTGTATAGCAATGAATATAATGACAGACAACCAATATTTTTAGATTTTGTGGTGTTGCAGAAGGGTACTATAATAAAGGTAACCTGGAAAAACCAGCATATAAAACACTGCTGACTCGTATCTTATCTAAAGGGCTCTGCTCTAACCATAATTAAATGCCTTACTGTATTTAGTGTATCTAGGTATATTTAGAACAATGCCTTAGAAAAAAAAGTGAAAAGTTATATACTCTGCACTACAACTTTAATATTATGTTAATATTTTCGTAGCAACAAAAACATTTTTCTCTTGTTTGCATTACCTTACATCCACCGCAATTACACCACTCTGTGTTGTTAGGGTCTATTTCTGTTCGCAAGTGAACTGACTTTTGGTACTTCTACAATACTTTCCTTCTGGGGTTCTGGGTATAGTTTAATTCTGGATATTGCCTAGTACGAAGGCTATAACAAGCACAGCTATTTAATACTCCTTAGTGTTTGCTCACTACACACATCAGCCATCAGTTTGGGGTGCTCTTACATTATTGTTCTCCTCTTAGTGTCAACTTTCTTAGTAATTAATAAAATAAATAAGTTTTCTAACCAGACAGGGCCTTTAAATGGCATCAGATGGATTTATTTTTTTATTTGGTTATTTAACAACGCTGTATCAACTACAAGGTTATTTAGAGTCGATGAGATTGATGATAGCGAGATGAGGCTGAGGATTCGCCATAGATTACCTGGTATTCACCTTATGGTTGGGGAAAACCTCGGAAAAACCCCAATCAGGTACTCAGACAAAGCGGGAATCGAACCCACGCCCGAGCGCAACTTCAGACCGGCAGGCAAGTGCCTTAGTCGACTGAGCCACGCCAGTGGCTCAGATGGATTTATGTTCATAAAAATTCATAATAAGGATTAGCCGTTTTTTTTTTCAATTAACCAATCACTATGTCCCTTTCATTGAAAAAGATAATCGAGGCTGTACATTACAAAACAGTGGTTCCCAAACTTTTTGTGGGAGTGACCCACTTTTGGACGACACTTCTGTATGCGATCCCCCCCCCCCCTCCAGAGCTGGTAGAGTACTTAAAACTCATTTGAAAAATACACATCCCTGTAAAATCGAAAAACAACGATAATTTTACTCAAAAGTAGTAGAAATCTCTCAAAGAACGACCAAAACAGAAAAATATAATGCAACACTGATGTAAAATATTACATGAAGATCATTTTTAGTAGCTACTTTGCTGATATATTTGAACACTTAAACACTTTGAATAGCAGTTTGCAAGGCCAAGATGTTAACATAACAACAGCAAGCAATAAAATCAAAGGATTTATAAAGAAACTTGCTTTTTGGCATACATAACTTGACAAAAAAGGAATGTGATGTATTCCACTGCATTAAAGAACTCGTAAAAAAGGAAAAATTAATACAAATATGTATGTACACTAGTCGCCTGGAATCTGAATGCACAGCGGCCATTAGCTTTGTCTGTAAAACAGGGAGTGTGCAGAGCATATACTACAGTACTGCTTCTACCCACCGCATGACGTCACTCATGCTTGCAGATCCCAGGCGAGAAGTGTACCTACTGATGGAATGTTGAAACTAAGCTTCTTTGCAGAGTGTAGACCAGTTGTGGATCAAAAGAATGCGTGTGACCTCGAGGTTGCAAAAGAAGCTCTTAAATTTTTTAATATCATTTTGCAACCTCATATTTATGCAAAATAAGCTTCTCATCTATGAATGTCGTCAAAACAAGGACGAAAGATCTCATTGAACTTGAAAGTGATATCACTATATGTGTATCGAGTATAGAGTCCAGATTTGAGAATACTTTCTGAAAAACAGGCACATTTGTCTTAATAATAAAATTATTTTTACTTCAGTGTATAATTACTGAAACTTTATTATGTTGAATGTTGTTTGTTTCTGAACAAACAGTCAGTGTATGTTAATATGACGTTTTTTGTTCTATTTTGTAAATCCTCTCACGATCTCTTGCAGCTGAGTCATTCCATGTCAAATCGAACACCTACGAAACATGACAACTTAGTATTTGCTCCAATTTTTTTATATATATTCTATTGATTAAATTAAATAACCCATGTATATTTTTTTCGGGCTGACACAATTATTTAGTCATTTATTAAATGTTACTTTTTCCGTAAATTAGACTGCAATGTATTATGAATATGGTTATACTGAAGATTCTATAAACCATAGAAATTTCGTATTTATATCATTTTAAAGTGCAATAATTGCAGTATTATATATTAATTTTTAGTGTTCAATCAAAATATAAAATGGGCCCCCTTTTAGGGGGTTATATTTTTAAAACATATTTTTATGTATCAGGGACTTAATTCTAAAAAGGGGAAAAAATATCATTATATTCTTTGAAATGTTTTATGTAGAACTGCGTTGGTTTTAGAATGCTATTCGAATAAGAAGTCGCTGTGCAAATAATTTACTGATGGTGTGTTCGGGTCGGATTGAGTGAGACCGCGTGCCGGAGCATGCAGCTGCGATAGCCACAGCGGGAATGAGTAATACATTATCAGTGGTGCGGTGTTACTTTACGTAAATAAACGATAACCTCTAGTTCTAAAAGCACGTAATGTCTCTTCAACACTTAACAGTTTCCCTTTAATTTATCTAACAATAATTCCTAAGTCTTTCGGAGTAGGTATCGTGTTGTGTTGTGTTGTGTGCATGTCAAATCAAACACTTGTATACGAAACGTGACCATTTAGTATTTGCTTAAAGCTTCTAAAATATGTTCTGCAGATCAAAATAAGAGGTCTATAATTTTTTCTGGAATCATACTTTAATATTTTACTATTTATACTCTTTTGATTATATGACAAATTCATGCATGACACAGTATGAAAATGCTCATTGTTAAGATTCTATGCATCATAGACGAGTGTTGGTGTCATTTGAAATGGGAACAAATGGAATATTATATTAATCGATTTATTGATGGGGTTGTTTTAGAGGGCCACTTTTTAAACAATCATTTTTATAACAGCTTATCGGTACTTTAAAAATGCAAAAAGAATGTATAATCTATTATATTTTACATAGAACTACGCTGATTTCAGGTTGCTTTCAAGTAAGAAATAACTTTAAAAATAATATATTGAAGATGTGTGAGAGCTTAGTGATGATTGAGAATCGCCAATAAAGAAGACAAAATTATCTAAAAAAATATCCAAAACAAAAAAATGTAGAAAGTTACAGATACACTTAAACATAAAATATTTCATATCACAGAAGACACAACTTCAGTTGAAAATTCAAATAATTCCGATATAATACAGAAATTGATAAACTTCTTTCATGAAACAGACGACAGAAATCTCAAAATACATATATTAACAATTTTTTTAACTTGGTACTACAGTAAAATTCAACAACATTTTAATGTCACCACTCACATGATATGAATTTCTAAACAAGTAGGAGCAGAAAAGGGGATTTTGGCTACTCCTAATCCTAAATCGGGAAAAAGTTTGGGAACATTTATAATAGAGAAGGTTGTTCAATTTTATAATTCTGATGATGTGAGGAGGTTTATGGCTGGCAAAAAGAATTGTGTTTTAGTTAAAGAAGATGGAAAGACAGTTCACAAACAGAAAAAATTAATACAGTACTATGTAATCTTAAGAAAACTTACCAGTCTTTCAAAGAGCAATATCCATATATCAAAATAGGATTTTAAAAAATTTTCAAACTCAGACCAAAGGAATGTGTACTCCCTGGAACAAGTGGCACGCACTCAGTTTGTGTCTATGTTCATCATGAAAATGTTAAATTAATGCTTGATGGAATTAATATTATTTTTAATATTCCTTTTAAATATTTACCATTAGCGAATACAAATAACTTAGCTATATTTTCTACTCAAGGTACCAACAAGCAAAAGTGGTACGAGGTATCTTACTTCATTCTTTTGTTCCACTGACACAATCTCAGGCCATAATAAAGAACTATTCACTTCAAAGTGAGAGTAAAGTGGTGGACATTAAATAGAATTGGTTGTAGGTGATTAGTTTTAAAAGTGCAGTGTGTGTAAACTGTAGTTATCATTCTTACAAGTGTATATTTCACAAAAACAGTATTTAAATACCGTACTATATTACATAAATTACGTGAAAGAGTGATATTCTGACCGTAGAATAGTGTAAAGTGGTCACATGACTCTCATTCAGAGCTGCACTTGCACATCATCTTGCAACAGTACTTATGCAGCCCGCAAACTCAAGACGCGCAGCTTGGTGAATCATTTAATTATTCTTCAATGGCTCAGAGTAGCATTCTGATTTTTTTAAGGGTGGTTAAAATAATTTCAAGGATTTAAGGAATTCTTTCTGTAATTTTAAAGTAAGTCGCTGCCATTAAAACATATCTTTATGTGTTTAAATGTTTTTTAAAACAAAGTTAACTTATATTTTTATATTATAATGCGAAGAACAAAGTATGTACTGTCACCTTCAAATTGAGACAAAGAGCAAATCTCTGTGATTATTAATGGAGATAATCACGTTTAACAATAATGATGCGCAAACTGTTTCAGAATCTTTGATAACACATATCTACTACAATAATCGATATAGACAATAATAAAACACGTATTTATTTTTTCAATCCATAGAATGTGCAAAATTTGTTTTATCTAAATCAGAGACATGAAAGTCAATTCGAGGTTAAATTTGTGCGATTTGACGTGGAATGACTCAGCTCTTTACACGACTCCCCGTTTGAAAACCAATGCTATAAAAGAAAGAGACCTATATCTATCTCCAAGTCAGAGAAATAATCAGCAATAGTGAAATTATCTAATTAGCAACATTATGTCAGATTTTTGTGAACAGAGTTACTGTATTTCCTGATAGAGGAGGGAAATATATTTACTACTAGTTGATAAGGTTTGAACGTAATTATGTGTGTAAAACCTAATATGTAAAAATACTGAACTAGGATGCCTGAAACATGATGCTGATTCGGTAATATATTTTAGAAAAGAGGAGAGGCAAGGGAGAAGAAAGAAAGTTTTCTCTTCTAAGTTAAAAGAGTGACCTTACATTCAAATGATGGATGCTGGGGTCGAAAATGTGTGGCAGCTGTAGCAGTAGTGGAAGTATGAAGCTTCCGAAACTTTTTGTTCCAAGGTCCAGGTTCTAAAGTGTTCTCCTTATTGATTACATCTCTTCGTGGAACGGTGGGCATGTGATTTCTACCAACCACTTCAAATTCAGAATTTTCTGTATTGTCTTCTTCATCCTGAAAATCAATAAAATCACTTTTGAACAGAAGAAAAAAATTTTCACTCAGATTCACTACATACCAAAATTTTGCTATATGCAACACATGCACATATCCATCATGACATGAATATATAATAGTCTTACTGGATGTAGAGTTTTACTCATAACAAAGAATTTTCCCATTTTGTTTCGCATAGAGTGCAAATCTTTGACCATATGCCAAATGTTTAAAAACTAAACATGAAACATAAAGACTTGTATTTTTAAATCTAGCAGGAAATTGTATGGTGAGCAGTAAAAAGAGTGTAAGTCATAAAATGGTAGAGCAAAAGCAAAGTTTGAAATTAAGACCAATAGTATTATGATGGGCTGGAAATCTGACACACATCATTACAGAAGAGGATAGACGCATACCCTTTAAACCATCTGAAGTACATTTTCTGAATTCACATGAATGTCATAACTACAAAACCACCACTTTTTGACATGTCCTTTCTACAGCGCACTACAGAATTATCCTAGTGCATTTAAGACGTAATTTCTGTTATATAGAGTACACTATGACGAGCATTGATGGAATTTTTGGTATCAGAACTATGAGTGTAGGTTTGTACTGCCTCAGGAAGTGCATGGTTTCATTTAACGAGTAAGATCACGTTTCTTTTTACTGGAAGTAATCAATGTATACACGAATTTTTAATTTACCAATTCGTGAAATTCACGAGATGTGATGACACGAATTGTTCTCATTTTGCGAATATTTTGCACCATTTCTTTATACTTCTTGCAATAACCCCAAAAACGCACTTTTGAAACGTGAAATAAAATGAATTCATATAACGCATAAAAATAATTAAGTTTATAAACGAATTCCAGCAATATTTTCATAATTTCAGTCTTTCTTTTTTCGATGGCACATTTAATTCAACCATTTTGTCAACAAATGGCACCATGTATTAAATTCTATATCAATTGTAAAAGGTACACATATCCCCTATATACGCCAAGAAGACACTAGTCTTCTAGCTTCCCAATAAAGATTACTAGGAATACTGCTAGTGTCCCTGAAATTCTTCAAAGTTCTGCATTTATTGATGTGATCCCAATCCATGATGATCCTGCCTCTCCATTCAGAGGTTGGAAAAATGGACAGTTTATGCAGGTGATCTGCAAGACACTCCTGACAAGTAGTTATCCTTATAGTTGCGACAGTACCTCTTCTTGGATGTTCTGGTGTCTAGTGGTTCTCGTACAGGAGTGTGGACCATTTCTTAAATGAAACCTGCTGTCTGAATTCCTCATAAATTTCTTCTTTTAATATTTTGTTGATGGTAAGTTTAATGGAATGAAATGGAATTTCAGATGTTATGTTCGTGTTATTGAAATTCCCTTTTTAGCTGGGAAATCCACTTTTTCATTCCCATTTATTCCACAGTGTGAGGGTATACACTGAAATATCATTATCTTCCCTGTTGATTTAAGGAACTTATGAACGACTAATTTTAGCTGTTAGGTGACAAATGATGTCAACGCTTGTATTACTGAAGTGGAATCACTAAGTATTACAACATTACGAAAACAATTTAAGCAACTTTTTAATTGCTTCAAGGCTGTATTAATGGCTTCTAGTTCACCATCAAAATTAGTATGAAATGGTCCTAAGCTGAAACAGAAATTAAACAAACTGCAATACATTCCAGCACTAATGTGCCATTTCTGTCCAAATAAAGATGCATCCAGCAAATAGGGATTACATAGAATGGACACTGAGCAAATTTTCCTGGCCTGTTTTTCTGTGTTCATGAGCTCTGTCTAGGTTTAGTTCCACTTTCAAGTGACAGAAGTTAGTGTAATTGAGGACACTCAAGAGTTCCTCGATAATAAAACTGAATATAAAGTTGAGATGCAGGATCCAAACATCACTTACCTTGTTGCATAATCCAGTAACGGCTTTGCTTCCAATAAATTCAAGTTAACAGCTTTTCCTTATTTCTCAGTTATAAACTAGCTGTAATAATAATTTTTGTTTTATATATAATACATTATATTATAAAATAATGTAATAGCCTATTTATTGCACTTTTCAAATGATGAGCAATTTGTCTTGAGAGTCTCATGACAGATGTCCAATCAGAGGGAGTAACAGAAAAGGAGTAGGCACTCTCTATGCATGAAGTGGTAATATTTCCTTAATATTAGTGTTCATTGGTTGGTTGTTGTGTAATTCTCTTCCCTTTCAAACATATAGAAGACTTTCAGCTCCAATTAAAACTTGCAATTTTCATGAGAAAATGATTGATCATGTCTTTAAAAACTGGTTCTTGATTGTTCTGTAACAGTTTACTGAAACAACTACTGCACTGCAATGACTGAGACCCAAAATGCAGTAGATATGACATGCCACATATAATTATTAGTAACTCCAGCATGACTTTGTCACAGATTAACTAAAGCAACAGGAATTCTGTGGTGATAAAAAATGGTAAAATTAAGTAACATATTTTAGCAGGACAAATCATTAATTCGCTGCACAAATTGTAGTTGATAGTGGCTACAGCCTAATATTTAAGTTATAATAATTTGTCTGTAAAATTAGGTACATACATTGAATACTTTAACAGGAGCATTCACAGCATTTTGTTGGCCATGTTGAGTTAAAGGTTGAAGAATTCCAGGAAGTCGATGCTGAATGTTGTCACCAACACGGACATTCCGAACAAGATTCTTTTTTCTGCCATGAGCTTTCAATTTGTCCAATGCTATCCTTTGTTCAGCATTCACAGTGTCTATGTCCAACTGTCCACTCAACACATGTCTTGCTATTCGAAGTTGAAAATTTCTGTAAAAGATCAACAATTGAGAATGAGAAAGATGTGTACAGTGCTTTGAAATCAACAACACATCCTTGATTGCTGAAGCCCAAAATTGTATGCAAAATCAAATAGTAACATATGTAGAGAGAGAGAGAGAAAGAGAGATACAGAGTCACTATAACATGTCAAAACATAATCACTGTCAACGTCAGCCATAAGGACTGTTGCACCTCACGGACATTTCTCTCAAATGTTCTTCTTCTTCACCCCCATCTCTTACATTTGTCTGCAGTAGAAGCAGTAGCAACAGTAGTATTTTACTTAGCAATGTTTTCAACTACAGAAGTTATTCAACGTAGAAATTCAGTGTGGATAAGAAATGGTCAATAAATTTTGTTTTAAAACCTCCACTAGGGACAAGGTTCTTTTACTTTCCATAGATTTAAGAGATGGAAACAATAGCTTTACTTCCCTCCTAGAGGAAGTCAAGCTAAGGATTTCATTACAAGCATAGTAACAACCAGATGACCAAGGAAAACTCTACATTAGTAAGAGTTAATTCAGATATTATCATCAAGTCAATCAGTCTTGCATTTCTTAACATTTCCTCCTGCCTGAGCTGTCTATTATCTCTGGGTTGAAAGCTGCCCTTAGGATCATTTACTCGTCTTACCTCTACTTCTTAGAAGTTGTGATGAGACCAAATGTACAATCTACATAAAATACATTTATCTGCCTCTCTCCACACAGGCAAACACACACATGCATTCATAGTGTTCTACACAAAGGCAGGTCTTTCACTGCAAACCCAGCATTCTCCAATCTTTCCTATTTTGTGCCTTCCTCATTGTCTTCGCATATGACACATAAAATTTAATGTCGTCTATCATCGGATATATCTTCTTCTGTCCCAAACTCTTCTCCGGTTCACCATTTCTTCCAGTGTATCCTTCAGTAGGCAGTTTCTCCTCAGTCAGTAACCCAAACAATTTATTTTTCTCTTCCTGATCAGTTTCGGCATCATTCTTTTTTCACCCACTTTTTCTAACACAGCTTCTCTTCTTATTCTGTCTGTCCATTTCACATGTTCCATTCTTCTCTACATCCACATTTCAAATGCTTCTATTCGCCTCTTGTCACCTCATCATAATGTCCATGTTTGTGCCCCATATAATGCCACACTCCACACAAAGCACTTCACTAGTATCTTCCTTAGTTCTTTTTTCAGAGGTCCACAGAAGATGCTCCTTTTTCTATTAAAAGCTTCCTTGGCTAGTGATATCCCCCTTTTGACTTCCTGGCAGCAGCTCATGTTACTGCTTATAGTACATCCCAAGATAGTACTTGAAGTTGTACACTTGTACTACTTCATTTAGAATTCGCTCGTTTACTTTCTTTATTTTTCTTCCTATGACCATGGTCTTCGTTTTACTTGCATTTATCTTCATCCTATATTGCTCATACCTGTCGTTTAGTTTCAGTAGCATACCCATTAGTATCAACTCCTCTTCTGCTAACAACGCCATATCATCAGCAAATCTTATGCACTGTATTCCTCTTCCTCCTACTATCACTCCTTCCATGTACTGAAAATAGTTCTTCACTAAATTCCACAAGTAAATGTTAAACAGGGTAGGTGATAAAAGGCATCCTTGGCGTACTCCTCTCCCTATTTCACTTCCTTCTGACATTTCTTCTATCCTGACTTTGACTCGTTTCATATAAAGATTACCGAACAGTCTTCTCTCGTTTCAATCCACATCAATTTTCTTGAAGATCCCCATCAGTTTGTTCCAATCTACTTTGTCGAAAGTCTTTTCTAGGTCAATAAACACCACATACAGTTCTTTATTCTTCTCTAGGTACCGTATCTTTCACCGATTGTTCATAGCAGTCCAATTGCATCTCTCGTACCTTTTCCCTTCCTGAAACCAAACTGCTCTTCCATCTTAGAATATAATCATTCATTCAGTATTCGTAGGAGAATCTTCACAGATTGTGCTATCAGGCTGATAGTGCTAAACTCGTTACATTTCTTGGCATTACTTTTCTTCGGTACTGGAAGCAACACAGTCTCTGTAAAGTCTTCAGGCCATTTGCCTTTCTCATATATTTCGTTGTATAATGATAGAATTTCCTTCTTGTCTCCTCCCAAGCATTTCACTAATTCAATAGGGATTTCCATCAACTTCTGTTGCTTTCCCATTCTTCATTTCCCTAAGTGCTGATTAAACTTCTCTTAAAATTGAAAATTCTTTTCCTTCTTCTGATACGGCTGTTTTGTCTTCTATAGCTAAGTCATCTGAACAATTCCCTATCTAACATAACTCTTCTATACATTTCGTCCATGTGTTCAATATTCCTTGTTTGTCTGTTATTTCATTTCCGATTTCATCCTCTATCAACCAATTGGATTTTCTGTTTTTATTTGTAAAATCAAAACATTTTATTTCACTGGACATTAAATCATACCTTCCTTTTCTCTCCAGATCCTCTTTATCTTTATATGTCTCTTTCATCCAGTCTTCCTTTGCCTTATGAGTTTCTCTTCTTAGTTCTTTAATTTCTTGTAGTTTCTTCTACCTTCTTCTGTGTTGACGTTTTTCCAATTTCTTCTTTCTTCCATCTTCTCCAATATTTTCCCCGTGACCCAAAGTTTCTTAATTCTCACACCTTCCCTGTATCCTACTGTTTCTTCTGCTATTGTCTGTATACAGCTTTTTCGATGAGTCCAGTATTTATTACTATTCTCAGGTGTGGATTCTAATGCAGCGGCTTTTTCTTTTCTAATTTTCTTCTTTTCTCTTCATTATTCAGTTTTTTTCATGTTCAATTTCTTTGTCACCTGTCTTTCTCTTATCTTCTTCAGACGAATATCTACTTCGCTTAACAGGACATGATCTGAGTTAACATCTGCTCCTGGTGTTTTGCATTTTTTGAGCAATTTCGGAATTTATACACATACAGTATTATTAAATTTTGTTTCTGGAGTGATATTTTCTTAAACATTTTCAATTCTCTTTGAAATATTTCACTACTATTGTTTTGCCTTTGCAAACGAGTTTTCCTGTTCTGAATATGTAAATGATATATGAAGGGTAAGGGGAAAAGATCAGCTAAGTTAATTTTTTTTCGAAATCGAGTTAGTGGTGTCACTCGACCCATGATGAAAAGAGGCTTCTATCAGAGGTATGAAATGGGGAAAGAAGCAGTTTGGTCAAGTGTTATTTGCTTCCAAAGTTTTGATGTACTGAGAAAAAACCAGGTAAGTCAAGCGAAACAGTGAAAGAACCAGGTAAGTCAACTGATTTATTGCTATCACTAGACCACATGAAATAATTTTTAGCATTCTGTCAAATCTTGTTATAATTACATCATCAATTTCAGTTATTCAGGCAGAAATATTTGAATTCTTAAAGAAACACCTTGCCATAGTGCCATCATTGGTGTTTTCAATCCCTTGTTTTAGTTTATCACGAAACCCAGTTTATCTTCAGACTTTTTTTCAATTTTTTTTTTTCTTTTTTCTACAATATGTTTTTCTTCCTTCTAAACTAGTCATTTTTTCAGTGACAGCTTGTATGCTAATTGAAGGAGACACTCTACAAATCTAATCCACCCATGTAAATGAAAAAGCCAAATTCCAGGTTTTCTCTCTTAACTGGCCTGAACATATACTTCTCCAAATCATTAATATCCTTGGTGGTTAGTTTGCAGATACATGTAACATTGTTGTATGTAATTTTGGTTAACGCATTGCATACTTTTCCATCTATCATTGCAAATAGTAAGTGGTGTTAAACAACACACTTGTGTTTTTAAATTCAGTATCTGTTAGTTTTAGAGTTTTTGTATTTTCTTAGCTCGCTTCTTTTCACCTACATTCTGTCATTGAAAAAACAAATTGCGATGGCCTGCAGTACTGAGTTGATGAAGGACAAGGATTCTGCCAAATTGATTTTTAAATCCGCTTCTCTGGAATTTCCACCTCGTAATTGTAATGGCACTAAAGAAGTCATAAATATGGAGGCATCGGTATTGTCATCTTCCTCCAACTTCTGCTTGTGTACTCGGTGGTGCCTGTACCATCAATTCCTCACATTGTTATTAGTGACGTATTGTTGAAAGATCCTTCATCCAAAAATTCTGTTACTTCTTGAGTCTTCATCAGTCCAGTAACAGTATGGTCCAGAAGAGCCTGCAATTTCACCTCAGCACACGAAGTAATGGAACTAGATTCCTTGTTCCAGATAGCAATGACTTTTTTAATTCTATATTTTGGAATGACATGGGAATCTTTTCTGTCTTTGGTTAGTACTACATTATATTGATGTCTTGTTAATTTTGCTTCTATTATCACAGAAAGAGCTTCGTCACAAGATATTTGTGGTTACTGTATTTCTTGCAAGCTTAGCTACGCTTTTCTGTACTTTGAAGCACACTGAAGTGATAAGAATGTTACGTCTCACACTACTTTTGAAGCTTCTACTTGACTGAAAGTGTCCACATCTCGACTGACAAGGAAACAACTGTTGCATAAGCTGTCCTCATTCCATTTCAGCACTTTGGGTGACAGGTGATTTAACAATGATTTTGCAAGTGTGAAAGAACAAATCTCTGAGAGATTTTCTATCGATTACGATTTATGTTACAAAATTATAATGTACAAATTCCTCGCATTACAGCTGTTATTTATGTATACCATTAGGCCGAACACGCTGTAAACTAGGAGTTTATCATAACAATTAAAACAATAATTAATTATAATTATTATATTATAAATATAATCGTGATAAAATCTACATATGAAGTTCTGTTAGCTGATATCTGTTTCTAGTCTCTTTCAGATCACTTACTTGGTTTTTTTCCAGGACAATTGGTAGTCTTAACGGTTTTTCAGCATTCCTTCGATGTTTATGAAATGCCAGACTTCAGATCAGACTTTATTTCATGTACTAGGCTACATTTGAAACTTCATTTATGCAATGCATTTATTCTTTTGACTGTTAATTTACTTGCTAAGTAAGGTTTTGAAACTATAATTTCGTTTTTCTCGATTCTGAAGAAAATGAACTTACTTTGTTTTTTTTCCCCCTTACCCTTCTTATGACCCTCTCTCGATAGTTTGCTTTTTAATGTTTCAGTCAGAAAGAATGCATGATCTGTCATATCAAAACAAACTGATAATACGAACAAATCACTGGTGTAATCTGAGTAGCAAGCAGGATTTGTGATCCAAGGCTACACTTTGACTGGTTTTTTTTTTCTTTTTTTTTACTTGTCCGAGATTTTTCTCAACATGAATAATGAATATAATAAATATCAGACATCCTTAGGGCGAATCATAACACTCACATCGCCAAAAACCATTTTTCTATGACCAATTCCAATGCAAGATAATAGAGTAGTTAATACAAAATCATTAAATAACCGACTGAAAAACATTATCAAGGCATTACATAATAATAAAAAAGAAAAATTGCATTCTTTCAATAAGTATACAAATGGATACATTTATCTTGTCCGGATATTTTTGTTACATCTTAATTATAATACTATCAGGAAGGTCTTATTTTTCAGTTAATAGGCCTACAGTATTTTGTCCTCAAGATAATATTGTTCCATTTCATTTAAAGACACGAAAACCACTTATCCTACCTATCACATCCTATGTTTTTTTATTTTCCAATAGCTGAATAGTTATATTTTGGCATTCCATAACAATCGAAATATCCATCTTAGAATCTAGCAAAAATTACATTACTTTTTAAATGCACGATCCACTTCTATTATGTTTTCCACTTACAATATTCTGCTTAAAGCACAAGATATATGCATTACATTCGCGGCTTCTAAACGCATAATCAGTGCAGAATAATTTAGTTATTTTTTCGCAAAAAGATCTTCAATTCTCTTCTTTTTAGAGTATTTAAGTTTATCCGAACTGGTTGAAGTAGGTTTTCCACAAATTTTGAAGCAAGTCTATTTTGAAAAATGTCCGTTCACTGCTGATAAAATATACAACAGTAGAATTGTATTTACATGCGTCTCCTTCTCCCGCAGGGCAAAGACAGTTGCTGCTTCCAACATTGTATTCACTGTCTATCTACAAAACATTAAAGAAAAAATCATTAATCATTCTAGTTTTTACGAGGTAAAGATTTTTTTCATAATGAACATTAATATTATTACAAATTATAACACACTCACCTAAAGTGATATTCGATAGGGTGGAAGTGTAAGATGTTTGTCTTAATTATTACTTCCATCACCACAATACTTTCGTAGTTTCTTCTCATTTCTCGGACATTATTGACATATTCACTTTCATGAATGTTTTGTCCTTTCGCAATTGTACTGGCATTTAAACTTGTGTGATTTACAGAGAAAAATTCATATGTAATTTCAATATCATACATGATTTTAAATTCCTCCACTAGTAAGTTATAATTGAATGCTACTGCACTTCCCCAAGTTCCATACCAGTCGTTGCCGCTAGAGTAGAGTGTACGCTGCCTATGAGGTTCGGACCAATCTTCAAACTGTTGACTAAACTAAATTCTATTTCCTAACAATATAGGAGATATCAATTCAGTGTCCTTCAGAATTTTCCTCCAATTAGAATTATTTCCACGGATTAATTTCAAATGGTAATTAATTACAGAGGACTCTCCTTTTATGATTAGTTTTATAGACTCATACAAAAACTTACAGGATATTTGATGACAATATTAAACAATAAAATGTCGCAAAATGTAACCCCAAGATTAAGCAAGCATTTTCTGAATTTCATATCACAGCACTACTTACTTGTGAGCTTCCTCCAGATCTTCTCTCGGTTGAGCATTATTCTTGCATCCTTCTAAGAAGACGTGGTTTGCTCGTTTATTGTCTCCCATTTTCTCCAGCTCATATGCCCAAGCCATATAAAAGTAAGCATAATATTTACCAATCCCATGTGCATGACACTTTTTATAGACCTCCAAAGGATTGGTAGACATCTCGATCTAAATTAAATGAAATTAGTTGATTACAAAAGAAAGAGCAATTTCGGAGGCATATTTGGTGGGTGGATGAGAAAAATATGTTAACTGCATGAAAGTTGTTTTCAAGAAAAATGATTTTTAAAGTTTAAGTAGTTCCCCAAAATCCTCAGTATTTTTACTTCGTGGTTCTCTTCTAGCATTTGCTGGAATATTGATAACCTTTCTTAAACATATTTGAAAGTCAATTTGAATTTAAGAATGTAAATGAGTTTAAATGTAAGAAGATGCTGTGAAAAATTGAGGTTAAAGCACTTTTCCCTCCCATCTGCCATTTGTTTGAGAATATGTAGTCAAAATTCAAGTTACTAATCTGATATAATTCACAATTCACAAAATGACCCACTTTTCAAGAGGACTTCAAAAACAGAAATAAGTAAAAAGATTACAAGAGGATAGAAGGCTGTAAAGATGTCATAATCACTGCAATCAACATCCACTAATGGGCCAAAGAAAAATAAGAGATATAAAACTGCGAACAAACCTTTTCGCACCTGTCACTTGTCTTAGCATCTTGTGGATTTTTCTTCTGAACAATGATGATTATGTGGATGTCTAATGTAATTTACATTGTAGCTTTAAAGCTTTACAGTATTTATAAGATTTTATATAGTTAATATAATCTTCATAAATTTATTACTTTGTGTTTAGGAGTGCACTGTTAGTCAAACAGCTTCCCATTCAGGTAACCCAAGTTTGAATCTCAGCAGTCCCAAATGGAAATTGTGATGGATAAAGATTGTGTTTCGTGGTAGGTTTTCATGGGGTACTCCCATTTCACCTACCAGTATTCTATCCTTGTGATGTGGTGCTATATAGATTGTCTACCAAGGTATACTAAGGACATCATGGCAGCAGAAAGTTCTAGTTACAGTAAGTCATCCTAGTCAAAGTCGAATACTCATTATTGGATATAAAAAAATGTTGTGTTTACAATAGGTTTTACTTAGCTAAATCACTGTAAGATGAACGTTTTCATTGTTAATACTGAGTAAGTATAATTAACAGCTGCCTTTCTCTTTGATATAAGATAGTGTGAAAGATATTTTTGGCCGACCATATTTTTTAACAACCTTACCAATGTTGTTGGTAGGTCTTATACGTTAAACTTATTATAACACATGTGCGGTAAATAAATAACAAATGAATAACACCTATCGACAAGTACGAATATTAACAAATGAATGACACCTATCGACAAATAAACAGCAATTACACACAAAAATTTTAGCGTCCAAAAACAAACTATTTATTTAAATTAAAATGATTAATAATAATTTATTTCTTTATTAATATTGGCCAAAAAATTGTATGCAATACTTGTGTTAAGTGTATAACAGAATCTTGGAAATAGAGAAGACAAGACAACTCTAACTTTTCCTCGATTCTGTTATAATGCACTTACCATGCTTGTATTGCAATATATTAATACAGAACATATTGTTCTCCTCCACATATATTTCCCTGTATTACTCTTTGTACACAAATACATGGTAATAATAAAATTAATAAAGAAAACTAATAAATACAAGATACATATCTATATTGTTCTTTTTATAAAATATGATTGATTCATGTGCTGTAAGGGTAATTTATAAAATAACAGAAAAATTTCAAGTTGCTAAAGGATTTAAGCACTGGGTCATTCCACGAAAATGCGACATTTTCACGAAAAATAAAAATCTCACGAATCTCTGCTTGTTATATGTCATTTTTTTCGTTATGATCCGAATTTTTTGAATCTGATAACACTCATTGTGTAACAACACGTATGTGGGAGAAAAAGCGCCAAGAAGTCTGTGGTTTAAGAGCGAAATGATCTACTAGAAATCACATATTTGAATGCACATTTAAGGCAAATAAATCATTACTTCGGTATTTAAATGCAATTAATAATGAAGTGCGGATCTTTGTTAATAATTACAATGCATAGAAACCGTAATACAATGATTATTTCGTGCTTGATTGCAATTATTACGAAGAAATGTTGAGAGTTCGTGTGTCACGCTCAAATGGACATTTGTTTATATTTCTTCAAAACCATTTCATTTTTTCATGTTTCATAAATGTAAAAGTGAGACGTATCACATAACAATCAACTTCTTATATGGACAACATTTTGATTTATGTACGTATTCTACAAGAAAAACACGTGACACACGTAACACAATGACTGTGACACACGAACAAAAATGTTATGTTCGTGTATCACTAAGGTTTATCTTAAAATCCAGTTACAATTTTTGTTGTTATTGGAAGTCTTTACGTCTAAACATAATTAGCAGTGGAATTTCAAATATTTATTATTAATTTAGATAATTGTGTGTGCGTGCACACGCACCTGTGCGTTTTTTTTTTTTCAAAGTACATAAACTGTAAGTTAAACACTCTTGAAAATGTATGTTCCATAACTGTTGTAAGGGGAAAAGGAACTGGCCACACTATCCCATTATCTCCTGGCCTAGTTGCCTCATAAGTGGTGCCTTCTTGATATCACTTGCGAGGTTCACACCTGTCTTTGGACAGACTAAACAACTGTTGTAAAAATATAGTGTGTAGGCAATTTATGCCTAAAGTTGGTATAAAATATTTATTATTTTTTTTAATTCCTTGAATTAAAAACTTAAACTGATTTATGTTAATTTATTTCATATTAAAAACAAGCTTATGCAGTACATTTATATCGTAAATAGGTAGCCACCATACTAAGCCTGTGTATAAAGAAACTGGTGTAATTATTTGCACATTAGGTAAATGGTACTAAATTTCTGATATTAATTTAAAATCGTTTTATTTAATAACATTAATTAATTTACCCCAGGTATCATTTAGCAATTCTAAAAGTTAGGCCTTTTTAAATCTTTATTAGTTTTTCTATTGATATAAATATTAATACATTTGAACATTTTTTGATAGTATTTTCAGGAATTTAAGTTGGCCTGATTACTTGGTTGCGTTTTTTCCGAGGTTTTCTCCAACCATAAGGCGAATGTCAGGTAATCTATGGCGAATTCTCGGCTTCATCTCGCCAAATACCATTTTGCTATCACCAATCCCATTGACACTAAATAACCTAGTGGTTGATACAGTGTCGTTAAATGACCAAGTAAAAAAAAAGACGTCAAATATAGGCTACATATGAAGTTACAAACTCTTGTGGTGGCGAAGAATTTAAAGTGTCTGTGATGTCTAAGGAAGGGAAGTACTACAAATGGTTGACATATTGGTATATTTGTCACATGACATTACACAGGAAATATCACCACATATGGTTGTAAACAACCATGGATATTTTAAATTTAAAAGTGTATTTTAGTGCAATCTAGTGTTGTTTTGTATAATAAGAACTGTAGGCATACTGTATAAGTCTTCCACAAGAAGTGATGTATTTATAGTGCATTTAAAACAATTAGCAACCAACATGACAGAAATGTTCGTATGTCACGTTCGTGTGTCACAACACATTTGGAATATTTTGTTTCTTAATGGCACTGTTAATTTTTTTTAAAGTTCGAGATTTAGCAGTTACATGTACTACACAAGTGTCTTAATTGTTTGGAAAATAACTGAATGCATTTATGTCATTTGGCACAATATGAACATTTTCCATTTTGGTAATAAATCTAGTGGCAAGAAAATGTTCGTATGTGTCACCATACAATATTTAATATTTTTTGCATTATTAATTATTCCTTTTCATTAAGAATTTTTGTTTATATTTAGGAATACTTATGTTAAAAGACAGTAATGTCTTTTTCATGAATTACTAAGTATTTAATTAAATATCCTGTGAAGATCATAGTTAGGTACTTAAAAAAATGTTACGTGTGTCACTATGGAATGACCCCACTTGCATTGGCATATAGAATATCCGATTTAAATAACAGACACAAATAATGAAAACAAAATAGCCAAAATCTTACATATCTAATCCATAGTTCCATGTAACGTTTGTCCTGTAAGTATCGTTCATCATCTTTGAATTGTGTGAGGCATCTCTCCAGCAACAGATATAATTTCCCTTCTCGACAATCTCTCAAGAAACTTTGCTCCACCCATAAAATATATTCATACCACAATTCTAAAGGATCATCACCTTCGTAAGTCCTGAGTAAAGTCTCATACTTCCTGCAACAGGGAAAAAAATTCACATATTTTATTATGTCAAGACATTCTCGATTACATTAAAATTATATACTACATTAGTAACAGCACAAAAATGTGGTAGAACTCATACCATCCAGTTGCACCAAGTGTTTTGGTGAAATTTACGAGGTCATCACAATAAAATCTAAAATAAATGTGCCCAATAGAGTTTCAATAGAATTTTAAATACAAATATGTAAAACATTTTTCTCAAAGTATCAGCAGTGATACAAATACATAACACTAAAAAATACATATTGCTATTAAAATCTCAAGTGAAATGTTCATCCATACAGATCCAATCAGGAAAGAAAATTGTTTGTTAGGTACTTCTCATTCTTAGTTATTCCATATCAAATCAAACAGTGCTATTGTTCATGCATTTCAAACTGGCGACTCAAGGTCAAGCAATGGACTGCATTTGCCACGTGTGCTTAGCCCAATTTTGAACCATACTCCTCAACTAAAGTCAGCTGGGACAGCCGGAATTACCAGTGCTTCAGTTTACAGTTCAGTGACTCATGCATGGTTTGTACTTTTGTACATGACTTCGATCCGCCAGTTCGAACTGCACAGATTATAGTATATTATGGGGACTAGATTTTTAGGTTTCCACAATGGGTAAATCTTTTATGATCATGGAATAGCTGTTTTTTTTAAGCATTTTATAGTTTTATGGAAAATATATAACCAACTCTCACATAAACACAGAAAATTGAGGAAATACACCTCTTCAAATGAGTATTATTTTCTTTCAGTTCATATACCCACTGACACTTCAATCAATCAATCTTCTTAATGTATCCAGCTGTTTGCTGACAACATAAGGTCCACTAGAATCTTTTCAGTTCTTGTTTTTCATGAGAAATGAGGGGTATTTTGATCAGTGTTCAATATAGATGCCTGCTGCTAGTAGCCAGAGTTGGTGTAGTCGATATATACTGCAGAGCTATGTTTTCTGAAACTGGTACTGATGATTTTAATTGACTTCTTTTGTGGTTTATGGATGGACAGTATAGAAGAATGTGTTCCAGTTCTTCATCATGATTATTATACCATAGACAAGTAGGAATATCAGCAGGGCAGGTATTTAGGGAGATCGCGAAAATCACGACATAATTGATATACCTACAATAGATTTTACTAATCTTTTACGAATTAAGTGATTCTGATTAATAATATGCGGATAAAACAATCGCGACAAATCGCCAAATAGAGTTCTAATAGCGAACTATGAGCACATTTGCGAATTATTACTATTACGTCGTTTTATAGCGAATTTCATATTGAGTTTTGAGGCTTTTTTTTTTCGGATTTTTTTTTTTACTTGAATTTGTTACATATCCAAGTAAGCTATTGTCGGCCCATCAGATTTGTGCCCTCCGTAAGATATGCGAAATGAACCCTAATTCCTTCTCACAGCCTCGGTAATTCATTTCTCTCCCTGCAGTCCTATCTCTCTCCCTTTCTCTCCCCCACTACTCACAATTTTGAGTCTTCTTGCGGGACAGTTTATTTGTACTTGCAGTCTAGTGTTGTCAACTCAACATGAATACTGTAGCACGGAGTGGTGAAAAAAATATTATTAAGCAAGTAATGGCATTTTTCGATGAAGAGAAACAAACAGATCAATACATGTTTCCTGTAAATCAGGCAATGAAAAGAGCAGCTGCGATCACAGGTTAGGCTTATTTTATTTCAATTGATTACGTATTAAAATTACTTACTTAACTAATACTAATATAAGACAACATTTTTATGTAATTTATAATTTATATAGGCAGGTCAGAGCACCTAATAAAGAAAATCAGGAGAGAAGGAGTCTGTGCACGAGATGAAAAGCTAGAATCACCAGGGAAGAACAAACCAAGGAAACCTTTAATTCTTGTAGATGATATGGACAGATATATTTTAAGAAGAAAGATACAAGAATTTTATACCATGCAGAAAGAAGTTCCAACTTTGAAGAAATTATTGAAGGTTGCGCGAGAACCAATAAATTTCCAAGATGGGAGAGAAATATTAAGGATTAACAGAAGAGGAAGTAGCTAGATTTGTTATCAACTTGGGTGAAGACAGTAGCAGCAGCAGCAATAGTAGTGACTCAGATTCAGATATGTGCGGGATATGCCCTCTGTAATTTCATGCATAATACAAGTCTTGGTCTTTCGTAAATATGTAAATTATTTTCATAAGCATAAATTAGAACTCCTGCAATTATCAGTATGTTATGTTATGTAGTATGTAAATAATAAGATCGTAGCTTATAGTAACTTCGCCATAGCCAGTCCCTAGCCCGCATGAGAAAGAAAGAGGGTACATAACTATGTGTTCATTCATTCCTACAATTTTATAATTTTATTAAGACTTCAAGATCACGTTCCAAACTTAACAAAATACGATAATGAGGTGAAGGAGAAGTATTTATAACGAAAACATTTCTCTTTAAAAACGAAATACTGTAGATTCCCTTCACGTAATTTCCATTTAACCAACAAATATCCACTGTAATCATATAATTATTTCTAAATAATCGTAGAAGTCAATCAGCGTCATTAGACCTTGCTTACTTACTTATTGGCTTTTAAGGAACCCGGAGGTTCATTGCCGCCCTCACATGAGCCCACCATTGATCCCTATCCTAAGCAAGATTAATCCAGTCTCTACCATCATATCCCACCTCCCTCAAATCCATTTTAATATTATCTTCCCATCTACGTCTCGGCCTTCCTAAAGGTCTTTTCCCCGCCGGCCTCCCAACTAACACTCTATATGCATTTCTGGATTCGCCCATACATGCTACATGCCCTGCCCATCTCAAGCATCTGGATTTAATGTTCCTAATTATGTCAGGTGAAGAATACAATGCGTGCAGCTTTGCGTTGTGTAACTTTCTCCATTCTCCTGTAACTTCATCTCTCTTAGCCCCAAATATTTTCCTAAGAACCTTATTCTCAAACACCATTAATCTCTGTTCCTCTCTCAAAGTGAGAGTCCAAGCTTCACAACCATATAGAACAACCGGTAATATAACTGTTTCATAAATTCTAACTTTCAGATCTCTTGACAGCAGACTAGATGACAAAAGCTTCTCAACCGAATAATAACAGGCATTTCCCATATTTATTCTGTGTTTAATTTCCTACTGAGTATCATTTATATTTGTTACTGTTGCTCCAAGATATTTGAATTTTTCCAGCTCTTCGAAGGATAAATCTCCAATTTTTATATTTTCATTTCGTACAATATTCTGGTCACGAGACATAATCATATACTTAGTCTTTTCGGGATTTACTTCCAACCCTATCGCTTTACTTGCTTCAAGTAGAATTTCCGTGTTTTCCCTAATCGTTTGTGCATTTTCTCCTAACACATTCACATCATCCGCATAGACAAGAAGCTGATGTAACCCATTCAATTCCAAACCCTCTGTGTTATCCTGAACTTTCCTAATGGCATATTCTAAAGCAAAGTTAAAAAGTAGAGGTGACAATGCATCTCCCTGCTTTAGTCCGCAGTGAATTGGAAAAGCATCAGATAGAAACTGGGCTATACGGATCTGCTGTAAGTTTCACTAAGACACATTTTAATTAATCGAACTAGTTTTTTGGGGATACCAAATTCAATAAGAATATCATATAAAACTTCTCTCTTAACCGAGTCATATGCCTTTTTGAAATCTATGAATAACTGATGTATTGTACCCTTATACTCCCATTTTTTCTCCAATATCTGTCGAATACAAAAAATCTGATCAATAGTCGATCTATTACACCTAAAACCACACTGATGATCCTCAATAATTTCATCTACATATGGAGTTAATCTTCTCAAAAGGATATTCGACAAAATTTTATACGACGTCAACAAAAGTGATATTCCTCGAAAGTTACTACAGTTAGTCTTGTCCCCCTTCTTAAAAATACAGTAGGTACGATTATGGACTCCTTCCATTGTTCTGGTACAATTTCTTTTTCCCAAATTGCAAGTACAAATTTATAATTTCGCTAGATAATGTGCTTCCACCCTCTTGTATTAATTCTGCTGGAATTGATCAATACCTGGAGACTTGTACTTTTTCAGATTTTCTATTGCAATTTCGACTTCAGAAAGTGTGGGTTCCGGTATAAATGGCTCAGCAGTTTGTATTTGAATTTCGTCCTGATCATTTCTATTTGGCCTATGTATATTTAGTAGTTGCCCAAAATAGTTTTTCCATCTGTTCAAGATTGGATGAGAGTCTGCAAGCAAGTCACCATTCTCATCCTTAATTACGTTTACCCTTGCCTGGTATCTGTTTTTAAATTCCTTTATACCCTTATATAAATCTCGAATGTTTTTATTCTTACTATTTGTTTCTATCTCATTCAGTTTTTCCTTCAAGTAATCTCTCTTTTTATTCCTAAGTGTACAACTTGCTTCCTGTCTTTCATTGAAATAATTATCTCTATTCTCCCTATTCGGCAAGGTTCGTGGTCTGCTGTTTGACGTGGTGGGAGGAAAGCTGCTGGAATGGAGTGAGTAATGGCATTAACTTTTCCAAAAACGACGACAGCGCTGAAGGTGCACAGATCCGATGGTCCGAAAATACATTACATGTTATTCCAGGTGTTCTGATTACATTAGATAACTATAAAGACTGACATTTCAACATTTCACTAATAATTTTAAAGTATTAATGTGAGGGCTGCAAGTTTTTTTCGTTTTTAATGAATGTGTGTTAAATACAGTTTCAATCCAACAATATCTATTGGCCTTACCGCACCTTTACTGGAACCCAACGAACCTTTAATGTTAAGTATTTGGAAAGTAATATTCGTACGGAGTTAATATTCCAATTCCAAAATAATTGTATTTTCCACCACTGGTTCCCATCAACAAACAATGAGATCACATTGTGACTGCTGTTCATGAAGATTCGTTAGTTGCAACAGATAACCAGCACTTAATGTGTCAACATGAGCATCAAGAAGCATTTGGTGCATAAGTCATCCTACTTCAGCAGGCAAGTGAAGCAGCAGCTGCACTATATGTCACAAAGCACTATGACTCTGCACATCCTCGTGAGTATCCAAGACAATGGAGGCAACGAAGTCAGAACCAACAGTGATGCAGAGACATCTGTGTGGCAGAGGTGATCATCTGTACACGATAGTGTCTCCTCATCACCACTTATATCAACCTGGGTGAGTCTCTTCGCAAAATCGAGTATTTCCAATCCCACCACCTAACCACAGCCCTAACACTGGCTACATCAATCACATTCTAGCCACAAAAAGTTGCCACAACATGCCTATCATGCTCACCAGCAATTTCAACATAAACATATCCAGAAACAAGACAGACAGACTTCCTTGATGTGTGTGGCATGTTTGGTTTACAGCTGCTTCAACAAGAAAGCTACAACACTCTGTAGCTCAGCAGAAGACAGTTTCAGACAGTATGAAGTTTGTGGAGGAAGAGCGCATCCTTCATTTCGTGTGACGTCAGGCAAGAGCATTGTAATGCAAAGTTGCCTACATAAACGGCGCTGTGACTGGAGAATTAGTGAACTTCTGATCGACTATCTAGCATGTTAAACACAACATCACATAGGAAATTACGAAACTATATTATGCACTTCATTTATTAAAATATTTTATGATAGGCTTATGGACTTCCGATTAACCATTCAGTCCACTCCCTCCATTATCATTAATAATACTGGTCAACAAAATTAAACATTTTTTTTTTTTCTGTTAAAAGACAAATAATGGGTGATTCTTATAGCATTTTTCGTGCTGATTTCAAGTATTTTTCAAAATGTTTCTATCACGTAGGGTTTTTGAGTAATTATATGAAATGTAATTCAAATTTTTATAGTATTTATACCTTGCAACATTTTACCTAAAATCATATTTATTAACCTAAAATGTGTGTGAAATAGATTTTTGGCTGCACTTGGCTTGGGAAACATCTCTTTTGAATGTCCAGCAGCAGTCTGCCAGAAAATTTGGACTCCATTTTCCCTGGTAGCACCTTTCCATTTCAGAAAAATCCTGATGAAAAATGCTCCTCATGTTCATCGCTCACTACTCAAAGGTTTTTAGGAAAGAAAAATAGGTGAGAATCCAAGAAGTTATTTTGAGAGATATATTACACCCCATCATGTTATAGTTCTGAATCAGCTCGCTAACAGTTTCTCTGTAATCACCTGATCTGTGGTTCCTAGAAAGTAACAGTCTGTTGAACGATCCTTAGGTTCCTGGCATAGCATTGAAACAGGAAAAGGCATAAGACAGGATCCTTTTCACCAATCAGTTAATACTAACTCTCGCAGTCTTATGAGGAATAAAATTTATTTTTATGAAATCTGACTTCACAGGCAACAATGTTCTAAAGTTATAGGTCAATTTTTAAAGCAATAAAATGAAATATTTTAAATATTTTCTGTCCATTAGCATGTTCAGAACTGCATATAACAATAAAAATAAATCAATTTTTCTAACATTACAAAAAAATGGTGGATGGTAGAAAAATTCTGACTTCATTTTTGGAATCAACAGATGAAATTACATAAAAAAAACAGCAGAAAGTTTAGGTACATTTAACAAAATCACTGTTGGTTATATGTTCTACTGCATTCTACATCCCAAACAACCTTGTTTCTGATGTAAACAAGGAGTGTCAGTCACCTAGTGTACACTCTTTATGATTGGAGATAGGATGACTCTTTATGATTGAAGATAGGATGATTTACGCATGTTTAATTAATATGTTTCCAAAGAAAGTGTGTATACGTATGCATCCAATGGCTACCTATTTCATCTTCGTGATTTGGATTCTGCATATTGAGGATAGATGGCAGGATTATGACTCAGTTTTAAGTTGCACGCCACTTCAGTGGGCCATGCCATGCATGATGTGTATCTGTGGAGAGTTATGTCGTGTATTTGGATGAATGTATGTGTAAGTGTAGTGTAGGGAATGAGTGAGGATGATGATGATAAAAACAAGGAATGGAAAAGGGGAAACCAGTACCAGCACATAGCCTACTCCTGTTGAATAGCACCAAGGAGCCGCCAGGCTTAATATCCCTCTCCACTGGACGAATCACTATCAACAGTGGCATACACCTTCTCTTCATATGCACTGCAGAGAGATTCGGAATTTAACCCAGGCATACTGGTGCACAATCTAGTAATTAGAAGTTGTGCACCATCTCTCCTAGTACCGAGGAAGAAAGGGGTCCATTTTGAAACTGAAAACTGCAATGAACCTGACTCAACAATGGATACGCCTTGCTCATTACACTTACTTACTTTCGTAAAAATCGTTTCCTACTTTAGTTACAACTAAAAAAGTAAATTGTAAATAAGCTCTCCAACAGTTACTAACTAAAAGAGTACTTTACTAAAAGAGTAACTTACTAAAGTAGTAAGAACTAAAGAAGTAATGTTTACTAAAAGAGCAAACATGTGTATGTATGCGTGTATGTGTGTGTGTGTGTGTGTGTGTGTGCGCGCGCGCGTCTTTTTTTTTTTATAAAACTGCAGTGAAGGTACTAGAATGAGAGAAAAGACGGAGAAAAAGAAAGGAAAAGTGTAGATATGAGAGAAAAGAAAAGAAAAGAGTGAAGAGTTTTTATTCCCTACCTCTTTAGTTCCACAATCGCGTAAGACATGAGTTAATGCATAACTGGCATATATGAAAAGCTGGCGACTCAGGTAAGCCATTTGTTTCAGGACTTTTATAATCTTCCAAGACAGCTACTTCCAAATACCACAATTTTCTACATTCTAACTACTGCCATTTCACAGCATGATTGGAGTAAGAGAAAAGCTCTAAATGGAATTAAGGAAGAATATGTGTTGAAAACTGCTGCATATGGTAATCTGGAATTATTTCTGCTAAGCTCCAAAATACTACTGAAATTCATCATGAAAAAATATCAGACAATGCTTATATCAAAGCCTATAATAGGAAACAACAACCAGGTGAATTAACACAAATGTAATTCGCATAACAGCTAAGTACCTGTTATGGTAAAGTTTGACAAGAATTGGTACTGGCTCAGAGCAAAGAAGATAAGACTTGTTTATAAAGTTAATGACAAAGTTACGATTCATTCACCAGAACTTATAAATGCAAGCACAAGAAATATTAGTCCACCGTTGTGGCTGAGGGGTTAGCGAGTCTAATTCCGAACCCAGCAGGCCCGCGTTCGATCCCTGGTCAGGACGAGTTGCCTGGGTGAGGTTTCTTTGGGGTTTTTTCCCCTCACTCCTATGGATGAATATCAGGTAACTTTATTAGGCGATTGGAACCCCACTCATCTTCGCCACTTTCTTTCCTCCCCTATCATCCTTCCATTCATCATCCCGTTACTTCTTCTGGTTTTCAGATTGCTCTACAGGTAGCCCTCCGAAGCTGCTGGCTCTCTCGACCAGCCTCCGTGGATTATATTCATGTGATGATGGATAGCATCTGCAATGGAACCCGGGGCAGACCTTCTCGGGGGAGGACTTCCACCTCGGACCGTTAAGGGATCCTTGGGAGGGGTTGCCAAAGCAAGAGTGGTGCATGGACTCTGTTGGCTGTAGGGACTGGTCGTTAAGGGGGTCAAGTGGTTAGGTCGGTGCGCATAGAGGATAGGTGGGCACGCAACTCATCCCATACAGGGGGGTGTACAATAGACCTCAGATCGTAGTGCGTGGGATGTTCCCTCCCTCTCTCCTAACAAGAAAAAAAAAAGAAAGATTAATTGAGGGCTTTGCCGGAAGAAAGGCGGATAGACTTATACGCTCTTCTTTGGGAAACGGTTTAAAATGTAGTGAATAATTATAGTAGCGAAATTTTGTTTTGATTGTACTGTACATACCTGCAGGACAGGGCTGCGTGCGTGTATAGATTTTATTCAAGTGCGTTTTAAAATCTTAGACTGCATGTATCTCAATTCGCCATATTGACGTATACGCTCTTTTTCCGGCAAACCCCTCAATTATAGCCTATGTTTCCAAATACATCTGACTCCGATTCTGGCTGATATGTACATATAAGTTATCAGGCAGTACATCTCACGGATTCCCCATCTCACTTGACAATATGTATAACAGAAAAAACAATAATTGTTTATATAGGCATAGACAGTTCTACAGCAGTCAGCGCTCAGGACAGACGTGTGCGAGAAGCTCTGTTAGTTAGAAGGGTATATAGTGAGGTCATAGACCGGAGTGTAGCGAATTCCGAACAGAAAAAATGGAGGTTATAATGAAGGAGTTGAAAGAAAAAGTCGAGGATTTCAGCAGGAAGATGGAAGAAATGCAGCTAGAAAACATACACATAAAGAGGAAATTAAAATTCTGGGAGGATAAGCAGAGGAAGAAGAACTTAGTATTTTTCGGCGTAGAAGAAATGGAACAGGAAAAGAACGAGACAACGTACGACACTGTATTCAAAGTGTGCTGGGAGGTTTTCAACATGGACGTGAGCGACGGACAAATTGAAGAAGCCTACAGGGTCGGAAGAGGGTTGAATCGACCTATCGTGGTCAAATTAAAAAACTTGTTAACAAAGGAGAAAATTCTGTATAGAAGAAAGTGCTTAAAAAACTCAAACATTCGACTCGAGTTGGACTATGATTATGAGACGAGATATAGAAGAAGATTGTTGCTACCGTTTATGTGGGCGGCTAGGAAGAACGGACATTTTGCCAGACTGTATGGAGATAAATTGAATATCAATAATGAGATTTTCGATCTAGAATTTTGTTTCGAAAATTTGAATCAAAAGGAATTGGAGTCCGATGTTATAGAAGGAAACAGGAGGGACTTGAAAATGAAAATGAGGAAGATTATAAACAAGCAAATGGGCGGAAGAAGTGAGATTAGTAGCCAAGGAAGTGTGGCAGAAGTTTCAAGAAGGAATTCAATTAGCTCAGGGCAATCCGAAGCGAGAGCAGTAACCACACAAGGAATGTTTGAAACAGCAAATTCAGGAAGAATGGAAGCAGACACGTATGACGTCACTGAAAGGAGAGACGTGTGGTCGCAAATAAGTCCGTCACCATGCAAGCAACAGTCACAGAAGACTGCTGACAATAGCGGAAGGGATAAGATGACGAATCAGCTGACAGCGGGAGGAGTAGGTCATAGAAAACAGGTCAAGAAGGTGGTTAAGAAGAAACTAGCAAGACATCCGGAGCCGACAAAGAGGGGAAGTAAAGAAGATTTGGGTAGTCCATCTACTTGTGAGGGAAAGGAAGGAAATAAGGAACCGCAGAACTACAGTCTACGAAGTTGGTGCTTAAGGGGGTGGAGTGATAAAAGTGTGTCAAAAGACATAGAAACAATAAAGTGAGTGTTCAAGGAGTAAGAGTAACTAGCAAAATAATCGGAGGGAGAATATATGAACGAATAAGTGAATTAGTGTCCAGAGAAACAATAGTTGATAAAAGAAGTGACTAGAGAAAATTAGAAGTGTTTGTTAATAGTAATTGGTAGTGAAATGTTACTAATATTGGAGTGTCGACTAAGTTAGCGTACAATCAGAGAAATTGAAATGTTATGAAGACAGCAAGTATTTTAATGTAAGTTTACGAATGAAGGTTGAGTTGACTTACAAAAATAGTGGCAAACGGAAAATTTATCGGGGTGAAAGGGAACAGTTTAACAAAATAAACATGTGATTCAGTGTTTAATGGAGAAATAGGGGATAAGAGTGATGACAGAAGTGAGGAGAGGTAGAGCTGATTGTAAGTTAGAGAGGAAAGTGAATGAGTATGATTAAATAGTGTTAGTAAAAGTTAGTTCAAAATTATGGAAATTTTAGACGATAGGAAGTACTTCAAATATAAGTAAACAATAAAAGTGGTGAGGTGTTCATTAGAAAGAAGGGAAAATTTTAAGGGGAGAGGTTAGAAAGCAAATTGTGAGTATGTATTATAGTAATAGAGGTAACAAAGGTAAAACAAGATGACTGCACATGTCAATGAAAGTTTATTGTAATCAGAAGGTAATGGGGAGCACGAATACAGAGATGTGGTGGCGACCCATTACCAAATAAGAGTTGTAGAAATAAATATATCAATATCAATATCAATATAGGCATAGATATATAACATATATTTATATATCTTAAGTCTGCCTATTGTAATATGTTACTAGTCAGCGATGTATGCAATGAACGAGGAAAACAACTGGCCTCTCTAATCCATTAACTCCTCGCTTAGTTGCCTCATGAGTGGTCTCATTGTCACGAGGATGAAACCTGTCTTCGGACATTTGACTAAACAACAATCTATTCAAACGTCAAAGCTGAAATTTAACAACGCTGCCAATTTACTAAACATATTTAATAAGTGGAATATGATTAACAGTCTAAATTGTACAAATTTTGGGGCCCACTAAAATGAAATAAGAGCCTCAAAGGACTCTTGACATTCAAAATACTGGGAACAAATGAACTAATTAATACTCACTCTCTTTGTCTGAGAAGTTCGTGATGTGCTTCCACATCAACCTGTGCTAGTAGTGCGTTTCCTAACTGAGAAATCATTCGTCCTTTTTTCAGTGGTTGGACGTTTTCTTTAGACAAGTCCAATTCCTCAGCTGGATTCATCTTTCAAAATGTTAACACACAGGCCTATCTTTGTTGTTCTGGATGTAATTAAACTACTAAATTACTGGAAATCTAAAAAAAAAATACTAAAACTGAAATTACCACACCCATATATGACCAATCATATTATGTTTAGAACTCAATTGAACCTGAAACACAACTTTTGGGGAAAAAAAAACTCCAGTACACATTTGAACTATTCAAACCGCCATCCGAAATCCCATCCATTCTCTCCCATTATGCGTTAGCAAGACTCGTAACCAATCACAAGGAACCAATGGTTACGTAGTAACCAATGAAATTTAAAATCACAAAGCGCGAAAAGGGTGCTTTTAATGATATGTTCTACCCGTTCTATCAAAATGTCGTACATGGATTTCACCTTACGACTTTTGCATGTAGCGCTCCTAGCGGCCGGACCTCTCAAATCTGGCGGAAATTCAAAATCTTCATTTAATTTACGGGACTGGATGAGGAAATTAGAGTTCGTAAGATGCATATTTTGTTCGGTATTTAGCTTAAATGTACTGCGGGCTAAAGCAGGGAGATGCACTATCACCTTCATTTTTTAACTTCGCTCTAGAATATGCCATTAGGAAAGTTCAGGATAACACAGAAGGTTTGGAATTGAACGGGTTACATCAGCTTCTTGTCTATGCGTATGACGTGAATATGTTAGGAGAAAATCCACAAACGATTAGGGGAAATGCGGAAATTCTAGTTGAAGCAAGTAAGCCCCTTACACACTTGCAGAGTTTTCGCCAGCGAGAAATGTGTTGCGAGAAAATTAAAAAATTGATAACATGGATTCAAATGGACGTCCACACACTGGAAGAGATTCTCGCTCGAGGAAAAAACCACAGTCTACTATATACAGTCACGAAGCTTAATACTTACTAAATATGCAAACGTAAACAGTTGAAATATGTATCCATAGAAAGTTGCTCACCACCAGGATCGCTACTATCGCCTCATCACAGACTCTTTCCCTAGCAGACCATAAAATGTATTGTACTTTCGATATCGTGTCCTTTTGAAAAAATTAACACCTTCCTTCCACTATTTAAATGTGAAATACATAACGTTTATATATTATTTTCATAAAAATATATTATATTCTAAAAACGCATCTTCCTGGATCTTTCGGAAGGATAACTCTAACCTATTTTTCTTACAATTTATAGTACTACAAACGTCTCCTTGCCCCATGTTATTATTCAAATTATTGTATTTTAGCTATTTAGAGTTATTACAACCGATAATGAACTTTTCACAAAAATGCGAAATACGGCACTGTCAATGCTTTTTCGATCTAGACCACGCCGTAATGTTTGTTCGGGTTTTCTATTTCAGTGTATGGAGCTCAGTGAAATATTATAACTTTATTGCTTATCATTGCTAAGCTTTATTTAGTGTAATGTGTGTTATAAGTTCCGTTTACTTCTTGCTGCATAATATGTTGCAGAAATAATTACAAAACTGTGTTATTTTAATGTGAAGAGAATTATACATCTTAACATAATCTGTTCGCGTCAACATTTCAAGTTTAGAATGGAAGCTATTTTGAGGTTTAATAAAAAAGAATTTATATTGGGATTTCAATTTAGCTCATCTACCTTCCTTAAATTTTCATATGAATGGCAAGGCATTGGAGATCACTAAATTTAGACAGAAAGGGGCAACTGGTACAGTAAACATAACCTACAATTTCAACATATCTAAATATCGGTGCAGTCCAATTGAAAATTATAGAATCGTGCATAAATGAATGTACAAGAATTTCGCAATATTTAATCGAAATAAAGGCAGGTATTACACATACGAACAACGTAATTTTCACACCATAAATAATATTACATCTTAACTCGAGAGTAAATTATGTCTGAAGTGTCTCATAATCATTGTTTTAAATTTTATTAATGTAATTACACTGCATTTTAGAGAAACATATGTTACTGTTTATGTATTCCAACTAATTTATATGGTTGAAACGCCGCCCTTCGTGATCGGGTTAAGCCAGTTACATGGTCTGCCTTACTGCCTGTATTAGATCACGATGGCTGTGGCTGTTCCTAGTACTCACAGCCCTCCAAGCGGCTAGCAACTATCGCGAGATTTGCAAAGAATCACCCCAAGCTTCCTGACTGTAAAAAGTAGACTGTGACACTACCACAGTCTACTATATACAGTCGCGAAGCTCAATATGTAGTAAAAATGCAAACATGGTTGCCCACCACTAGGATCGCTACTATCGCCTCATCATCGCAGAACTCTCTCCCAAAGACGATATAGTATACTAGACTCACACAGAGCGCTGGTGTGCTGTCCAAAATTGAAACCAGTCTGCGAATGTTTACGCCGCCATGCTACTGGTAGAAATAGAGCGGTAAAAGCAATTGTTCGTTTTGTCTCTGGTGTTTTTAGTGAACAGTTTGAAAGTAATGGCAATAGAATTTTGAAAGATGATAAATATTATCGCCGCGGACTCATGCTTAACATGTCGGCATCATACAATAACGTGCGGTGTGCTTTAAAACATAATTTTGCCGACCGATTGTTGCTCTGTAGGTTTCACTCTAAGCGTCACGTCTACTTCCTCGATAAGAATAAGCACTAGTTTGTTATATTGTTAAATGGCTATTATTAATATAATTATTATTATATCATATACGAGCACGCTGGCTTTCTTAACTCTTAATAATAACTCTTTAATAATAATTTTTAATCACATACCTTAATGTTCGTCCTCAGCACAAGACATTGCAACCTCGGTTTTAGTCCACGTGGATTAGACAAGTAAATGTCATTTAATGATGGAAGCAGCTTATTGGTTGCAATATTGAAATTGAGGCGAGTGATTGGAGCGGCGACACAAGAAATTGAAAACAATAATGCAATTAAATTTCAAAGACCTGCCGAATGTTAACCACGAGAGCGCGGCGATAATACCATCCCTGTTTAATTTTCCAAGCCATTTGCAAAAGGTACGATATAATATTATCTCTGTTGTTACAATATCAATATCATTAAAAATCAATCAGTAGTTTACGACAATAAAGAATACTTATCAGACTGTAGAGAAATCCCACTGAGTGAATTATTTAGACTAACACATCAGATGTTAAAACTTTAGTGGAAAGATAAATTTTTGTTTTTATTATGTAAATGAATTTATCTGCAAGATTATAAACTTTCATTCAAGATCCATAAATGGATAAATAAATATACAGATAATAAATAAATAAGTAGCTATAATAGCTAAGCCGTCTTTGTGAACTTATGATTCAGAGTTCACCTATAAATAACTCTTTTACATTTTGCCGGACATATATTTTATTAACAAAAGCAAGGAATGGCATTTTATTGATATTACATATATGCATAAAAATTATGTACCATCACTCCCCAATCAATGATAATATATCTATTTTATTTATTTAAAATAAAAATACAATACCGGTATGTAAAAAATCCACACATGAAAAGTATGTGGTTTTTTTATCTTGCATAAAGTGATTGTTTAGTTTTTAGGTCTTCACATTACCTAGTGTTTGCAATTTATTAGGTATCGGTACCGATACTTTTTATAATTGATAGCATTCCCTTTATTAATTGAAGAATGAATTCAATGTAATTTGGCTAACTTCGCACATTACATTTTGCCAGATTACCTAATGTCCTGTGGTCTAGAAGTATCGGTAATATAATTTTCGATTCTCTAAAACTTAACAACAGGTCTATACTGATTATCACATATTTATTTCACTTAAGAATTTGATTGTAATAAGAACTTGTGTAATCAAGGTGCATATATGTATGTCTTGTGATCTAAGAGTAATGTATGTTAATATAATATTAGAGTCTCTGAAACCTAACAATTTGCTGATTATCGTAAAATTATACAATCTATATATAATGTGTATTGTGTAGGCCTATTTATGGATGTATGAGTATGTTTTTTATAAATTGCTGCGTACGTATTTTCTTTTCTTTAATGTTCTAACGCATATCAATGAAACTTTGAATATGTTTATTTCGTCCTAATTTTACGTTAAATGTCGCAAATGGCCATAATCTGTCAATTTTAGATCATCACAGCGTTAAATTGCGTGATTTACGTACTACTATTATGCGTCTGCTCTCCAACAATACGGCGGCAAGCGCAGCGTTCAATTTGCCCCGGTTTCCTCGTTTCGCGCAGCCGAGACTGTAGGGGCTTGCTCTCTCCTAGCAGCCGACAAAATATGTTACACTTTTGCTGTCGTGTTCTTTTGGAAAAAATTAACACCTTCCTCCCAGTATTGAAATATTAAATGCATGAAGTTAATTTATTATTTTAATGAATGCATATTAAATTCCACCATAAACTCGAAGATACCTGCAAGAAATAAGTTAATATAATTTTTGTTTGTGCAAAACGAACTGAAATTTACTATAATAGCTTCACTCATTCAAGATTATAGCGATAGCGATAATTAACTATGAAACCAATAAATATTAATTTGCATTTCTCTTTACAACAATAATAATGGAAATATGAATTAATGGAGTAACTTACGTGTACCGGTACTTGTAGTGTATGCTTACGTAGTTAAAGTGGGATGAGGTTAAGCCATAATAATCACACCAGAATTGGAAATAAAACGTGATCAATAAATTTTATTGTAAAAGACTATTTCTACGTCTCTAGTAAAGCAACAAATAAAAATAACAACAAAATTAACAGCTATAATTAAAAACATGTCCTTTGAAGAAAAAAGTAGGCCTAAGCAATAATAATCCCACCAGAATTGAAAATAAAACGTGATCAATAAATTTCATTAAAACAAACTTAATTTTTCTACGTCTTTAGTAAAATAACACATAAAAATAATAACAAAATTAATAGTTACAATTAAAAATATATCCTCTGAAAAAAAAAGTATACCTAACCTTTATTTCTCTGGAAATTTAGCAGCCTAAGTGACAGAACTTTAACCGGTATCTAATGTCCTTTCGGTTAGACTGAAACATTTCATTGTGAAATTTAAGGATATAATGTATTCTAACAGTCACAAAGAACTTCAAATTAACAGTTTTGTTTCTGCACAGTTTCTGAATCTTTCGGAAATCGGATAACTCTGGCCTCTTTATCTTACTGTTGCTACAATTTATAGCACTACAAACGTCTCCACCTTGTCCCATATTATTATTCCAATTATTATATTTTAGCCATTAACATTTTCATTATAACCAATAACGAATATTTCACAAGACTCAATGTGAAATACGCAATGAGCTAGCACTCGATAGAAATACGACACAGTCCAAAGTCGACCATGGACAGTCTTTTGTTTCTAGTTGCTAACCGCTTGGAGCGCTTTATCACGAGATTTGCAAAAAAAATCTCAAGCTTCGCGACTGTATATAGTAGACTGTGACACTACCGTCTGTATCTTTAAAGATACAGACGGTAGTGCATTACTATAATCAGAAAACTGCTTTCTGCATGAAGGCAGTGCTTAGACGATCATAGCGAGATGTGATATGTGATGGCGAGAACTCGCCAAGTGTGTGGAGGAGGCTCTTCGCCTCTTTCTCGCTGGCGAAAACATTGCAAGTGTGTTACGGGCCTAAAGCGATTGGGTTGGAAGTAAATCCCGAAAAGACTAAATATATGATTATGTCTCGTGACCAGAATATAGTACGAAATGGAACTATAATAATTGGAGATTTATCTTTCGAAGAGGTCGAAAAATTCAAATATATTGGAGCAACAGTAACAAACATAAATGACACTCGGGAGGAAATTAAACGCAGAATAAATATGGAGAATGCCTGTTATTATTCGATTGAGAAGCTTTTGTCATCTAGTCTTCTGTCAAAAAATCTGAAAGTTAGAATTTATAAAACAGTTATATCACCGGTTGTTCTGTATGGCTGTGAAACTTGGACTCTCACTTTGAGAGAGGAACATAGGTTAAGGGTGTTTGAGAATAAGGTTCTTAGGAAAATATTTGGGGCTAAAAGGGATGAAGTTACAGGAGAATGGAGAAAGTTACACAACACAGAGCTGCACGCATTGTATACTTCACCTGACATAATTAGGACCATAAAATCCAGACGTTTGAGATGGGCAGGACATGTAGCACGTATGGGCGAATCCAGAAATGCACATAGAGTGTTAGTTGGGAGGCCGGAGGCCGAACGATCTTTGGGGAGGCCAAGACGTAGATAGGAAGATAATATTAAAATGGATTTGAGGGAGGTGCTATATGATGGTAGAGACTGGATTAATCTTGCTCAGGATAGGGACCAATGACGGGCTTATGTGAGGGCGGCAATGAACCTCCGGGTTCCTTAAAAGCCAGTAAGTAAGTATTTACCTTAAATGTAGGAGGGAAATCGTTTTGAAGGAAATTCTTCTTCACTTTATTGATTCTAATGCATTACTTTTTTTAGCTTTCGGATTCTTTGATGTGTGTTCTTTCTTACGTTTCCTTTTTCAGTGACTTTTGATTTAGTACCACAGTTTGTATTATATACAGTTGCGAAGCTCAATACTTACTAAATATGCAAACATAGACAGTTGCTAGCCACCAGGATCGCTACTATCGCCTCATCACAGACACTTTCCCCAGCAGTCGATAAAATTTATTGTACTTTTGATATCGTGTTCTTTTGAAAAATTAACACCTTCCTTCCACTATTGAAATACGAAATACATAAGGTTTATATATTATATTTTATAAACTCACCTTCCTGGATCTTTCGGAAGGATAACTCTGACCTCTTTTTCTTAGAATTTATAGTGCAACAAACGTCTCCTTGTCCCATATTATTACTCAAATTATTGTATTTTAGCCATTTACAGTTATTACAACCGATAACGAACATTTCACAGTTTACACAATTTTTCACAACAATGCGAAATACGGCACAATATATGTTCGGGTTTTCTATTTCAGTGTATGGAGCTCAGTGAATTATTAAATTATAACTTTATTGCCTATCATAGCTAAGTTTTATTTAGTGTAATGTGTCCAGAAGTTCCCTTTACTTCTTGTTGCAGAAATAATTACAAAACTGTGTTATTTTAATGTGAAGAGAATTTTACATGTTAACAATCTTTTCGCATCAAGATTTTAAGTTTGGAATGGAAGCTATTTTGAGGTTTAATGAAAACGAATTTATATTGTGATTTTAATATAGCACATCTACCTTCCTTGATAAAGACAGAAAATTTATCATACCACTGGTAGATAAATACAATAATTCAATACTCAATTGTAGTATTAAAATACAGACAAATTGAATGTGCGGAGTATCATACATGATATTATGCTTAATTATAATGTATAATTGTGAATTTAGGAATATAAGATATAGTAAACATAACCTATAATATTTCCATATGAATGGCAGGGCATTGGAGACCACTAAAATTAGACACAAAGGGGCAACTGGGACAGTAAACATAACCTATAATTTCAACATATCTAAATATTTGTGCGGTCCAACTCAAAATTATTGAATCGTGCATAAATGAAGGTACAAGAATTTCGCAATATTTAATCGAAATAAAGGCATATAAGTCTATTACATATACGAACAACGTAATTTTCACACCAAAAATAATATTACACCTGAACTCGCAAAGAATTATGTCTAATCATTGTTTTAAATTTTATTAATGCAATTAAACTTCATTTTAGAGAAATATATGTTACTTTTTATGCATTCCAATTAATTCATATGTTGAAACGCCGGCCTTCGTGATCGGGTTAACCGAGTCACATGGTCTGCCTTACGTCCTGGGCCTGTTTCACAATGTTTACAAGCTTTGTAATTTGTAAACTTTGCTTGTAGATTGTAAACTTCTGTTTCACAATCTTTGTTTGTAATGTTGAACTTTACAAAGGAAATCAAATCTTTACAAATTAAATTTTGCTCACTTTACAAGCATTCTGTTTCACAATGAAGGGCAATTTTACAAACGTGTCAACTTTACTTGGAAAGTTAGCACATTTTTCTACAATAGCTCTGAGAGGTGTAAAGTTTGATATTTCAACAAATTCTGAATAAATACAATAAAGGTATGTTTATTAAATTAATTTTTGAGTCACTGGGTAATATTAAGAATTAAACTAGAGCAGTTTTGATGTTATTAAGTAGTTCTTATCACTCAGACGAAGATATTGAATTTAGGCCTAATAAAACAAAGACGTATACGTAAAATTTTCCGGCCAAGAATTAATAATACGTTCGTATCATTGAATGATTTTAATGAAAGGTTTCGAATGAGTCCTGCGCTATACTTCAGAATACCGCATGAGTATTTATCCTCTTGGTATTTATATACGAAGGTATTTAATAAATAATCGCACTTAAAAAAGAAGTTCCCTGCACCAAAAATAAATTAATTCAATAATACAATAACGACACTGAAGTCGTTTCGAGTCCCGTTTCGCTGGAATCTCTCCTCCAAGTTATGGGACATCACATCCAACATGGAAAAGTGGTGCCCTAACCTCAAAGCGAGAACTGTATTGTTTTGCATTGGTTTAATATATAATAATATAATTATATATATAATAATATATACTAGCTGTCAGTACTGTCAGTTCCGTGCGTTAGTAGATAAGCACGGAATTTCTAAGTTATGTGTGCAAAAGTGCCCATATGGTAATTGATGTTGTTAAAAGAGTTAAATTCGAGACATGTTTTTGATAATAAATACAATAAACAAATACATATTAAATTGATTTTTGAGTAAGTGGATAATATTAAGAATTAAACTAAAGCGGTTTTGATGTCATTAAGGAGTTCTAATGACTCAGACGAAGATATTGAATTTAGGCCTAATCAAACGACGACGTATATTTAAAATTCTCCGGCAAGAATTAATAACACGTTCGTATCATTGTATAAGTTAAATGAAAGGTTTCGAATGAGTCTCGCGCTATACTTCAGAATACCGTGTAAGTTTTTATATACGAAGATTGTATTTAATAAATACTCGAATTTAATAAAGAAGTTCCCTGCACCAAAAACAAATAATTCAATAATGCAATAGCGACACTACTTACGCGGTATTCTGAAGTCGTTTCGAGTCCCGTTTCGCTGGAATCTCTCCTACCTAACCTCAAAGCGAGAACTGTATTTATTTGCATTGGATGCATACTAGCTGTCAGTTCCGTGGGTTAGCAGATAAGCACGGAATTTCTAAGATATCAGTGTGCAAAAGTGCCCACAGGGTAGTTGACGTTGTTAAAAGAATTAAAATCGGGGCAGGTTTTTGATCACCAAAATGTTATTTACTTTAGCACAGAATTATTATCCTGCTGATGGGATCACTAATGTTTGAGAGGTTAGGAATGCAACATTATTAAATACTGATGGATCTACACCTAAAATTAACCTGATTTTGTGTTTAGACATCGTAATTATTTTATCTATTGCATATTTGTACGTGGACCAAATCTATTATTTACTTATTTAACTGAATTTTATGCTAACTTTGGTCATTTAAGTAATAGAATTATTGGTATACTCAACAAATCACATTAAATGAAACTCCATTGTCGCTAATATATAAAAATCTAAATACTTTACATTTTTTTAACAATACTTTATATTTTCTCTTGGTGAAATATGAATCAGTAAGCTTAGAATAAGCTCACCCTCCAGCAGAATGGATATTTGGCTAAAGACATCACGGCCTCTTTGAATAGAGCAAGACACAAGAAGCAGCAGCAGCCCATCACGGACTCACTAGAAGCGGAAAAACCAGCCACAGCCTGTCTACCATTCACAGGGAAGTTGTCGGGAAAGATAAGCAGACTGCTCCACAAGCATGGAATAAAAACAATCCACAAACCTCCGCCAAAAATCAGGAACAAGGTCAGATCAGTAAAAGACGATCTAGGCCTCAGAGTACCAGAGATCTACCGCATCCCGTGTGAATGTGATGCGGCTTACATTGGACAGACTGGACGCACAATGGCCACGCGTCTTTCGGAACATCAAAGAAGCATCAGATTAATGCAGCCCGAAAAATCCGGATTGGCTGAACATTGCATTGAAAAAAAGCCATAGGGCTAATTTCAATAACACCGAGGTCCTGGTAAAGTGTGCGGGCTATTGGGATAGAAGAGTAAAAGAAACCCTGGCCATAGCGGCGGAACGCGGCAACCTGTACCGGGACTCGGGTATCCAACTAAGCGCGGCATGGTCACCGGCTATTAACTTTCTCACCGCCCGAACGACGGGCCGTCATCAGCGGAGACCTCGTCCGCCGAGCCCACCGTGAGACCCAAGGTCATTCAGCCGGAAAGCACAAAGCAAGACGACACGTCGGCAACGTTCTCGCCGCGGTCCGCACTAATCGGCGCACAGATCCTAGGCTGACTCCCTCTGACACTATATATTAAGGAGCTAGGTACCCTCAGTGATAGATATAGTGACAAGTCTATCCGATAGATTCGTAGTCGCCGGCGACCTCAATGCGAAGCACGCTAGCTGGAACTGTCAACGCCCCTATCGGCAGGGCGATAGGCTTTTTCTTAATTCTACAGGAAACGGATACGTCGTGATGGCCCCTAGGGAACCCACACACGTACCGGATGCTGCAAATCAACTGCCTGACATATTAGACATCGCTCTGGTGAAAGGTCTCACAACTAGAGCGAGACTAACAACCCTGGATGATCTTCCGTCCGACCACCTACCGGTGATAATGGAGATCATGCACCCAGTCGAACTCTCCCCAACCGCTGAGAAATTCAACTACAAGGCGGCAGACTGGGTGTTCTTTCAAGACCAGGTAGCCGCTACGCTTCCACCACTCCCCCCTGAAGTCACTCCGGCAGGGATAGATAGGTCAGTTAGCGAACTGACGGAGTGCATAAAGAAGGCAATGGTTGCTGCAATACCGAAACGGTCTTCACAACCGGGACGGATGCAGCTCCCAGCCTATATTAGAGACCTAAAGATCGCCCGCAATAGAGCAAGAACATTGTGGAAGCGTACTAGGTTAGATCAACATAGAATAGAAATGAACCGCTTGCGCAGGCGGATCAGTGAGGCGGTCCACGAGACGGTCGTGGATGCTTGGAAATCCAAGGTTGAGACGATGGACAGCAGAAACATGTCAGATGTCTGGCGTGTATCTCGAGCTCTGTCCAATCCGTCTCAATCTATTCACCCATTAGTAGTCGGTCCAGATGTCACGGCCTTTACTCCTGAGGAGAAGGCTACCGCACTGGCAGACGTTCTAGAGACCACTTTTCAACCCGTGGAACAAAATTTAAACTTGCCCCATATCAGAGCTGTTGAGGAATCGGTTCGAGACCTCCTTAGCAGGGAGCCGGAAAATGGGATACGGCCTACGAACACCCACGAGGTCGCCCATTTCATTCGTCGCCTCGGCCCTCATAAGGCCGCAGGAGCCGACGGTATCCAAGGAATTATATTGCAGCATCTCCCAAGGTCAGCTATGAAGCGCATAGCAGAGATAATTAATAACATCTTGGCTTCCGGTCACTATCCCATTCCCTGGAAAGAAGCTCACGTAGTTCTCTTTCCAAAGCCCGGAAAGGATAAGACTAATCCAAACAACTATAGGCCTATTAATCTCCTCAATTGTCTCAGCAAACTGGCGGAGCGGGTCATACATAGACGCCTCACTGAAGTAGTATTGCCCCAAATCAGGAACGAGCAATTCGGTTTTCACCCTGGTCGTTCCACTACACTCCAGGCACTCCGCATGACGGAGAACATTACCTGGGCTATGAGCACGAAGCGTGTAGTAGCTGCAGCTTACCTGGACATCGAGCGAGCATTCGACAAGTATTGGCATGAGGGATTCCTCGTTAAGTTACTGGGCATGGGAGTCCCAGATGGAATGATACGCCTCATTTCTAACTACCTCCGAGGCCGTACATTCAAAACCCGTGTAGGCACTAGTTTCTCCATCCCCCGTGAAATTCACGCAGGAGTCCCACAGGGTTCCATTATCGGGCCCATACTTTTCAATATATTCATTAATGACCTCCCGTTTCGCTATATCCACGGCAGAAGTAGTAATCTGTATCTCTATGCAGACGACACTGCCCTCTTGGCGATGGGCAAAACCTATAGATTAGCGTCCCGTAGATTGCAGTCGATCTTAGATCACCTCCAGCCGTGGTACCACGACTGGAGAATCAAGGTCAATGTAGAGAAATGTCAGGCCATACTCTTTTCACTAAGAGCGAGGCTCGAAGACATACCACCACCACCCACACTTTTCGGACGAGAAATGGCGTGGATGAACCAAATTAAATATTTAGGGATCATTATGGACTCTCATCTCAACTTCCGAGATCACATCCAATCCCTTTTTCGTAAGGCCAACGGGCTGATAGTTAGACACTATCCCATTCTGGCGGCCTTAACTCCTGACAACCTGAGGGTAGGACTTACCATGTATAAGGCCCTCATTCGCTCTGTCATTACCTATGCCGCACCCGCATGGGGGTTTGCGGCAGTGTCCCATCTCCGTAAACTCCAAGTTGTCCAAAACCAGGTGATTCGACTCATTACCCATCTCCCCCGAGTCGCCTCGAGAAGAAAGTTCCATGATGAACTAGAGTTGCCAACCATAGACGAGTTCATTGCTCGACTGGCTAGGAACCTGTATGCGGAAGCTCGTGCTAACCCCAACCCGCTCATATCTGGCCTCGGCCAGTATGATCCTAGGTTACGGCGTAGACACCAGACAGGTCCATTAGCTATACTATTGAGACAGGAGGACAGGGAGGCTGGCGCTACTCCCAGGTTTTGGTAGCTACGACTCAACTCCATGAGACTCCTTGGATAGTGCAACCGCTGTAAAATGACCTTGTCTTAACTGGGCTAAACAAAATCCCTCCATAACCTTATCTACTTTTGATGATCGATGGAAATCTAATAGAGCCAATTGGCTAGTATATATCCATCGATTCATAGAGTCATTCAACCTAAGAGCCAACTGGCTAGTCTCTGATATTGAGACAACTCATCCTGCCTAAGGTTTTTCCGTGGTTTTCCTAAGGCGCTAAGACAAATGTCGGGATGAGCCCTAAAAGAAATGGGCCACGGACCTGCACTCATATCCCCATGAATCCCCCTAATTAACAATCACATCTCTCCCCCCTCTTCGCAATTGAGCCATCATATAGCCAAATGGCTGGTCTCGAAATTGAGACAAATCAACAAGGCTCATGACCTCCAACATAATAGCCAAATTGGCTAGTCTCTTATATGAGACAACTCATCCTGCCTAAGGTATTCCGTGGTTTTCCTCAGGCGTAAGACAAATGTCGGGATGAGCCCTATAAGAAATGGGCCACGGACCTATATGCCCTTCCCCATATATATTCCACCTTTCTTATAAATTATGTATGCCCTATTTCAGATAGTATTAATAGTATATTAAACATACGAGGTCACTCAATAAGTCGCAAATTGAAAGGACAGGGACCTCTCAAATCGCAGTTTAGATTTCACGGCGCTTTTTCCGACGGCCTTCACCTGCTTTGTCATCGAACAACAGATGACGGCGTCTTGCCATCCTAACGGCACACACCAGCCAACTCCTCCTCGCCCCGTTCCGTGTTCAATTGATCAGTCTCAGCCCCCCTCGCGTATGTGGTACCTAAGAGGTTACGTCCAATTTCGGCTACCCCTTCAAAATTTTCTAGAGCTCCTTCAGGGGAGCAGCGTAACCCGGAGTGAGACTAGTGGCCAACAGGCTTGGAGCTCACATATTTAGTTTTGTACAGCCCCAACCCCTTTCAAGGACGCGTTTTGCGTACCTTTTAAATTTTCCTCCCAATTCTCCTTCGATTTTTCGATTTTTTTCCCTCAGTGATACGAGCAGTGTGTAGCCCAGTGGTAAGAAGTCTGACAATTGTACCAGAGGTTGTGAGTTCGCCTCCTGGTACGGTAAAATAATTACTTTTTTATCGTACCTAAGAGGTTACGTCCAATTTCGGCTTCCCCTTCAAAATTTTCTAGAGCTCCTTCAGGGGAGCAGCGTAACCCGGAGTGAGACTAGTAGCCAACAGGCTTGGAACTCACATATTTAGTTTTGTACAGCCCCCAACCCCTTGCAAGGACGCGTTTTGCGTACCTTTTAAATCTTCCTAGCAATTCTCCTTCGATTTTTCGATTTTTTTCCCTCTGTGATAATGGAGATCATGCACCCAGTCGAACTCTCCCCAACCGCTGAGAAATTCAACTACAAGGCGGCAGACTGGGTGTTCTTTCAAGACCAGGTAGCCGCTACGCTTCCACCACTCCCGCCTGAAGTCACTCCGGCAGGGATAGATAGGTCAGTTAGCGACCTGACGGAGTGCATAAAGAAGGCAATGGTTGCTGCAATACCGAAACGGTCTTCACAACCGGGACGGTTGCAGCTGCCAGCCTATATTAGAGACCTAAAGATCGCCCGCAATAGAGCAAGAACATTGTGGAAGCGTACTAGGTTAGATCAAAATAGAATAGAAATGAACCGCTTGCGCAGGCGGATCAGTGAGGCGGTCCACGAAACGGTCGTGGATGCTTGGAAATCCAAGGTTTAAGCGATGGACAGCAGAAACATGTCAGATGTCTGGCGTGTATCTCGAGCTCTGTCCAATCCGTCTCAATCTATTCACCCATTAGTAGTCGGTCCAGATGTCACGGCCTTTACTCCTGAGGAGAAGGCTACCGCACTGGCAGACGTTCTAGAGACCACTTTTCAACCCGTGGAGCAAAATTTAAACTTGCCCCATATCAGAGCTGTTGAGGAATCGGTTCGAGACCTCCTTAGCAGGGAGCCGGAAAATGGGATACGGCCTACGAACACCCACGAGGTCGCCCATTTCATTCGTCGCCTCGGCCCTCATAAGGCCGCAGGAGCCGACGGTATCCAAGGAATTATATTGCAGCATCTCCCAAGGTCAGCTATGAAGCGCATAGCAGAGATAATTAATAACATCTTGGCTTCCGGTCACTATCCCATTCCCTGGAAAGAAGCTCACGTAGTTCTCTTTCCAAAGCCCGGAAAGGATAAGACTAATCCAAACAACTATAGGCCTATTAATCTCCTCAATTGTCTCAGCAAACTGGCGGAGCGGGTCATACATAGACGCCTCACTGAAGTAGTATTGCCCCAAATCAGGAACGAGCAATTCGGTTTTCACCCTGGTCGTTCCACTACACTCCAGGCACTCCGCATGACGGAGAACATTACCTGGGCTATGAGCACGAAGCGTGTAGTAGCTGCAGCTTACCTGGACATCGAGCGAGCATTCGACAAGTATTGGCATGAGGGATTCCTCGTTAAGTTACTGGGCATGGGAGTCCCAGATGGAATGATACGCCTCATTTCTAACTACCTCCGAGGCCGTACATTCAAAACCCGTGTAGGCACTAGTTTCTCCATCCCCCGTGAAATTCACGCAGGAGTCCCACAGGGTTCCATTATCGGGCCCATACTTTTCAATATATTCATTAATGACCTCCCGTTTCGCTATATCCACGGCAGAAGTAGTAATCTGTATCTCTATGCAGACGACACTGCCCTCTTGGCGATGGGCAAAACCTATAGATTAGCGTCCCGTAGATTGCAGTCGATCTTAGATCACCTCCAGCCGTGGTACCACGACTGGAGAATCAAGGTCAATGTAGAGAAATGTCAGGCCATACTCTTTTCACTAAGAGCGAGGCTCGAAGACATACCACCACCACCCACACTTTTCGGACGAGAAATGGCGTGGATGAACCAAATTAAATATTTAGGGATCATTATGGACTCTCATCTCAACTTCCGAGATCACATCCAATCCTTTCTTCGTAAGGCCAACGGGCTGATAGTTAGACACTATCCCATTCTGGCGGCCTTAACTCCTGACAACCTGAGGGTAGGACTTACCATGTATAAGGCCCTCATTCGCTCTGTCATTACCTATGCCGCACCCGCATGGGGGTTTGCGGCAGTGTCCCATCTCCGTAAACTCCAAGTTGTCCAAAACCAGGTGATTCGACTCATTACCCATCTCCCCCGAGTCGCCTCGAGAAGAAAGTTCCATGATGAACTAGAGTTGCCAACCATAGACGAGTTCATTGCTCGACTGGCTAGGAACATGTATGCGGAAGCTCGTGCTAACCCCAGCCCGCTCATATCTGGCCTCGGCCAGTAAGATCCTAGGTTACGGCGTAGACACCAGACAGGTCCATTAGCTATACTATTGAGACAGGAGGACAGGGAGGCTGGCGTTACTCCCAGGTTTTGGTAGCCACGACTCAACTCCATGAGACACCTTGGATAGTGCAACCGCTGTTAAATAACCTTGTCTTAACTGGGCTAAACAAAATCCCTCCCTAACATTATCTACTTTTGTTGATCGATGGAACTATAATAGAGCCAATTGGCTACTATATATCCATCGATTCATAGAGTCATTCAACCTAAGAGCCAACTGGCTAGTCTCTGATATTGAGACAACTCATCCTGCCTAAGGTTTTCCGTGGTTTTCCTAAGGCGCTAAGACAAATGTCGGGATGAGCCCTAAAAGAAATTGGCCACGGACCTGCACACATATCCCCATCAATCTTCCTAATTACTTAAATTAATTAACTAATCACATTTGTCCCCTCTCTTCGTAATTGAGCCATCATATAGCCAAATGGCTTGTCTCAAAATTGAGACGGTCAACAAGGCTCATGATAACAATAACCTCCTACATAATAGCCAAATTGACTAGTCTCCTATACTTGAGACAACTCATCTCGCCTCAGGTATTCCGTGGTTTTTCTCAGGCGTAAGACAAATGTCGGGATGAGCCCTATTAGAAATGGGCCACGGACCTATATGCCCTTCCCCATATATATTCCACCTTTATTATAAATTATGTATGCCCTAGTTCAGATAATATTAATAGTCTATTAAATATACGAGGTCACTGAATTAGTCGCAAATTGAAAGGACAAGGAACCTCTGAAACTGCAGATTAGATTTCATGGCGCCTCTTCCGACGGCCTTCACCTGCTTTGTCATCGAACAACAGATGACGGCGTCTTGCCATCCTAACGGCAAACACCAGCCCAATCCTCCTCGCCCCGTTCCGTGATCAATTGATCAATCTCAGCCCCCCTCGCGTATGTGGTACCTAAGAGGTTACGTCCAATTTCGGCTTCCCCTTCAAAATTTTCTAGAGCTCCTTCAGGGGAGCAGCGTAACCCGGAGTGAGACTACTGGCCAACAGTCTTGGAGCTCACATATTTAGTTTGAACTTAGAGTTCAAGGCCGAATACGAACCGTTGGGCTTATGCTCGTACAGGGCGCGCGGCGGAACGGCCGTGAAAACTGTTTGCGAAAGGGACTACGCAAATCTTTGCAGGTTCCTAGCCGAACGGGGAGTAGCGTACAACTTGCTGCGCTCCAAGAACGACAAGCCTCTGCGATTCCTTCTAAGAGGAATAGATATTCACACAGATGAGGAGGACATCCAGGGCGACCTGGAATTCCAAAGCATAATCGTCCGGCGAGTGACGAGGATGCACTCATCAAGGACAAAGGCCAAACTCCCAATGGTCATTGTCGATGTGGAGAATTCCCCCGAAACCCGGGATAGAATGAGAGGCTTGCGTCAGTGCTGCCTGATGAGGGTAACAGTTGAGACCTACGTCCCCAGAAACACCTGCCTCAGTGCAGCAACTGCCAGTGGTACTACCACACGCAGGCTAGCTGCAAAGAGCAGCCTATGTGTCGAGCTTGTGCACGCCCCCATAAGACTAAAGATTGTCACAAGCCGCACGATGTCCCCGCTACATGCGCACTCTGTACTAGCGCTCACACCGCCAATTACGGAGGGTGTCCCGTAGCACTACAGGTTAGAGATGCCACGGAAGGAACGAGCAGGGCTGCCCGACGGAGGAGGGCAGAGCTCGAGGAACAGCGGACGCTCCAATACGAGTGGCTCCGGCAGCAGCGGGTGGAGCGGGCTGCGAGGCAGCAGCAGCTGTTCCGAGAACAGCAGCCGCAGCCACAGTTTCGCGCCCCTGTGCAGGGGGCCCGTGCGGAGCGACGCACGGAACTCGGGCCGGTCCGCCAACAGCAGCAGCAGACGCAGCAGCAGCACCAGGCGGACATCCCTTCGCTGTTGGAGGTGCCCGTTGACGCGCCTCTGTGGTCCACCGTGGCAGCGACAGCCCCCCAAACTGCTGCCAATAATGTAGGACCCCTTTCTCAGCGCCCTAAGCGCAACAGGGGCAGCAGAAAAGCCACCAAGGCTACCACTGTAGAGTCCATCTCCGCCCCTGTCCCACAGGCCAAGCAGGAAGCTATTGCAAGCACCTCGAAAGGCCCGACCGGTCAAGGCGCGACCTTGGACCAAGTTCAGCACTTTGCCGAGGCGTTGCAATTAGCAAACCCTAACCTCCCGCTCGCCCCTATCCTAGAAGGATTAACCAGAGTGATAGTTCTCCTTATGGAGAATCCTATGTCTGCCCTCCCGGAGATATTCAAGCTCCTAACCTCCCTCGTTTCTCTCAATGGCCAGACGAAGTCACGGAGTTGCTATAATGTGTATATGGAACGCCAGGGGTCTTAGACATGATAGACATGAGTTCAGGCCTTTCCAAGACGCTAATAATATAGACGTAGCATTTATAACAGAAACGTTCCTGACACCCCAAGTAAATTTAAGATGCGCGGGGTTTAAAGTCTATAGACAAGATAGAGCGGGTAGAAGAGGCGGAGGTATAGCGGTGTTCGTTCGTTCTACGATCGCGCACTGTGAGTATCTCCTTCCCCAGCTAGCGGCATTAGAGGCAGTGGCTATTAGAGCCTACATAGGCAGACTCCCCTTTCTGCTTATGGCTGCCTATAGTCCTCCGGGCATACTAAATGAACGCGATTTAGATATAGTGACAAGTCTATCCGATAGATTCGTAGTCGCCGGCGACCTCAATGCGAAGCACGCTAGCTGGAACTGTCAACGCCCCTATCGGCAGGGCGATAGGCTTTTTCTTAATTCTACAGGAAACGGATACGTCGTGATGGCCCCTAGGGAACCCACACACGTACCGGATGCTGCAAATCAACTGCCTGACATATTAGACATCGCTCTGGTGAAAGGTCTCACAACTAGAGCGAGACTAACAACCCTGGATGATCTTCCGTCCGACCACCTACCGGTGATAATGGAGATCATGCACCCAGTCGAACTCTCCCCAACCGCTGAGAAATTCAACTACAAGGCGGCAGACTGGGTGTTCTTTCAAGACCAGGTAGCCGCTACGCTTCCACCACTCCCGCCTGAAGTCACTCCGGCAGGGATAGATACGTCAGTTAGCGACCTGACGGAGTGCATAAAGAAGGCAATGGTTGCTGCAATACCGAGACGGTCTTCACAACCGGGACGGATGCAGCTCCCAGACTATATTTGAGACTTAAAGATCGCCCGCAATAGAGCAAGAACATTGTGGAAGCGTACTAGGTTAAATCAACATAGATTAGAAATGAACCGCTTGCGCAGGCGGATCAGTGAGGCGGTCCACGAAACGGTCGTGGATGCTTGGAAATCCAAGGTTTAAGCGATGGACAGCAGAAACATGTCAGATGTCTGGCGTGTATCTCGAGCTCTGTCCTATCCGTCTCAATCTATTCACCCATTAGTAGTCGGTCCAGATGTCACGACCTTTACTCCTGAGGAGAAGGCTACCGCACTGGCAGACGTTCTAGAGACCACTTTTCAACCCGTGGAACAAAATTTAAAATTGCCCCATATCAGAGCTGTTGAGGAATCGGTTCGAGACCTCCTTAGCAGGGAGCCGGAAAATGGGATACGGCCTACGAACACCCACGAGGTCGCCCATTTCATTCGTCGCCTCGGCCCTCATAAGGCCGCAGGAGCCGACGGTATCCAAGGAATTATATTGCAGCATCTCCCAAGGTCAGCTATGAAGCGCATAGCAGAGATAATTAATAACATCTTGGCTTCCGGTCACTATCCCATTCCCTTGAAGGAAGCTCACGTAGTTCTCTTTCCAAAGCCCGGAAAGGATAAGACTAATCCAAGCAACTATAGGCCTATTAGTCTCCTCAATTGTCTCAGCAAACTGGCGGAGCGGGTCATACATAGACGCCTCACTGAAGTGGTATTGCCCAAATCAGGAACGAGCAATTCGGTTTTCACCCTGGTCGTTCCACTACACTCCAGGCACTCCGCATGACGGAGGACATTACCTGGGCTATGAGCACGAAGCATGTAGTAGCTGCAGCTTACCTGGACATCGAGCGAGCATTCGACAAGGTTTGGCATGAGGGGCTCCTCGTTAAGTTACTGGGCATGGGAGTCCCAGATGGAATGATACGCCTCATTTCTAACTACTTCCGAGGCCGTACATTCAAAACCCGTGTAGGCACTATTTTCTCCACCCCCCGTGAAATTCACGCAGGAGTCCCACAGGGTTCCATTATCGGTCCAATACTTTTCAATATATTCATTAATGACCTCCCGTTTCGCTATATCCACGGCAGAAGTAGTCATCTGTATATCTATGCAGACGACACTGCCCTCTTGGCGATGGGCAAAACCAATAGATTAGCGTCCCGTAGATTGCAGTCGATCTTAGATCACCTCCAGCCGTGGTTCCACGACTGGCGAATCAAATTCAATGTAGAGAAATGTCAGGCCATACTTTTTCACTAAGAGCGAGGCTCGAAGACATACCACCACCACCCACACTTTTCGGACGAGAAATGGCGTGGATGAACCAAATTAAATATTTAGGGATCATTATGGACTCTCATTTCACCTTCTGAGATCACATCCAATCCCTTCTTCGTAAGGCCAACGGGCTGATAGTTAGACACTATCCCATTCTGGCGGCCTTAACTCCTGACTACCTGAGGGTAAGACTTACTATGTATAAGGCCCTCATTTGCTCTGTCATTACCTATGCCGCACCCGCATGGGGGTTTGCTGCAGTGTCCCATCTCCGTAAACTCCAAGTTATCCAAAACCATTTTATTCGACTCATTACCCATCTCCCCCGAGTCGCCTCGAGAATTAAATACCATGATGAACTAGAGTTGCAACCACTGACGAGTTCATTGCTCGACTGGCTAGGAACCTGTATGCGAAAGCTCGTGCTAACCCCAACCCGCTCATATCTGGCCTCGGCCAGTATGATCCTAGGTTACGGCGTTGACACCAGACAGGTCCATTAGCAATACTATTGAGACAGGAGGACAGGGAGGCTGGCGTTACTCCCAGGTTTTGGTAGCAACGACTCAACTCCATGAGACTCTTTGGATAGTGCAACCGCTTTAAAATGACCTTTGGTTTAACTGGACTAAACAAAATCCCTCCCTAACAATATCTACTTTTGTAGTTCGATGGAACTATCATAGAGCCAATTGGCTAGTATATATCCATCGATTCATAGAGTCATTCAACCTAAGAGCCAACTGACTAGTCTCTGATATTGAGACAACTCATTTTGCCTAGGTTTTTCCGTGGTCTTCCTAAGGCGCTAAGACAAATGTCGGGATGAGCCCTAAAAGAAATGGACCACGGACCTGCACTCATATCCCCATGAATCTCCCTAATTAACTCTAAATTAATTAACAATTACATCTCTCCCCCCTCTTCGCAATTGAGCCATCATATAACCAAATGGCTGGTCTCGAAATTGAGACAAATCAACAAGGCTCATGACAACAATCACTTCCTACATAATACCCAAATTGGCTAGTCTCTTATATGAGACAACTCATCCTGCCTAAGGTATTCCGTGGTTTTCCTCAGGCGTAAGACAAATGTCGGGATGAGCCCTATAAGAAATGGGCCACGGACCTATATGCCCTTCCCCATATATATTCCCCTTTATTATAAACGACGTATGCCCTAGTTCAGAACATATAAATTGTCTATTAAATATACGAGGTCACTCAATGAGTCGCAAATTGAAAGGACAGGGACCTCTCAAATTGCAGATTTAGATTTCACGGCGCTTCTTCCGACGGCCTTCACATTCTTTGTCATCGAACAACAGATGACAGCGTCTTGCCATCTTAACGGCAAACACCAGCCAGCTCTTCCTCTTCCCGTTCCGTGATCACTTGATCAAATCTCAGTCCCCCTCTCGTATATGGTACCTAAGAGGTTACGTCCAATTTCGGCTTCCCCTTCAAAATTTTCCAGAGTTCCTTCAGTGGAGCAGCGTAACCCGGAGTGAGACTAGTGGCCAACAGGCTTGGAGCTCACATATTTAGTTTTGTACAGCCCCCAACCCCTTGCAAGGACGCATTTTGCGTACCTTTTAAAAATTTTCCTCCAAATTCTCTTTCGATTTTTCGATTTCCCTCAGATATCACTTAACCCTGAAGATGAGGAAGATGAACATCCTCGAAACGTCGGTGGATCACCAAGTTATGACCTGGCTGGAAGCCCGAGAAAATTTCGAATTATCACATCGCCAGGAAAGTTTCAGTAGTTATTAGAATAATCTATTTTAGTACAAAATATAAACATATGTATCGACAGTAGTAAAAATACAGCGATTTTAGCTCTGCTCCTTAGCGATTTTAGTAAACTGTCGTTGGCGATATTGTGTAACCAATAATGCGTGTTTGTAAATTCCTTTAGCTGATTTTGTAAAGTTCGTCAGACTTTACAAACTAATAAAATAGCATTGTGAAACACAATTTACAAGCATTTGTAATCTTTTACTTGTTATTTGTAAATTGTTAATTTGTAATTTGTAAGGATTGTGAAACGGGCCCCTGTCACGAGTCTATTGTTCCTAGTACACACAGCGCTCCAAGCGGCTAGCAACTATCGCGTGAAATGCAAAAAATCACCCCAAGCTCGCGACTATATAATTATAGGGATGGGCGAAAAATAACGTAGCAGTTACTTTGTAACAGTTACTTAATTGTAACGGTTACAAAAATAACTTGGATAGGAAATAACTAGTTAGGCGCTGTTACACTGTTACTTTCGTCTGGATGTAACTTCTGCAAAAGAAACTAGTTATAATAACGTCATTACGTAGTGTTCAACCGGTCCACGAGATAGCGCGG